>NC_082672.1:101914272-102068003 GCF_025265405.1 Mesoplodon densirostris
TATATATATATATATATATATATGTATACATATATATGGAGAGAGAGAGAGAGAAAGATGTGTATTACAGTGTGGTAGCCACTAGCTAGATGTGCTTGTTATAATTTATTTAATTCAATCAATGATTAACTCAGTGTATTAAAATAAAACAAAATAAAATATCCAATTACTCAGTCACATTAGTCACATTTTAAATGTATCCATAAGACTTGTAAATTCACCTTTGTGTTTCTACAGAATCGACTTTGGATAACATTTGTGGCTGTGATAGGGAAAAGGATACAGGTAGGAACAACACTTAGGTAGGATCTAATGGCAGAGGGTTCCTGGAACTTTAGGGTTATATCTCCTGCTTTGGAGACTGAGGAAGGTGGATATGAAATCAGAAAGAAGAATAAAATATATGTAGACTACTGGCTTGTTTTTTTCATATTTAAATGATGCAATAGAGAGAAATTGTGTCCTTAGACGTGACTGTGCTCTATAATCACCTTTTCTTGATTTGCTCATCAAAAATGATCTTTTCCACATGAGCTCCTCTTTCTTGCGCTTGTCACTGCCTAATATGGAAGTTTATTTTCTGGTTAGCACCTCTAGGGTATTGTGCACAGGGGAGTAGGAAAGTTGAGGGCGGCAACCTTATGTTGGAGGTCAGAGACCCACTTCTTTATTGCAGAGGTGGTACAATTGAGGCCCTGGGAGGTCGTGGAGATGAGAACACAGGGGTCTCAAGGTCACATCCTAACTCTGAATCTTCCCTTTCCTTTCCCATGTCCACCCCAACATGGCTGCTGCCCTTGGACACCACAATTCTACATGACAGATGACGGCGTTTCTGACAAAGAGAGCAACATGCGGATGGTAATTTATTTCCTGTTGCAAGTGTTTTTCTAAATTTTCTTTTTCAGATCCATAGACTCTTCCTTGTAAGCCTACCCCATCTCCTCTTTCCCTCTTTTTATCATTGTCATTCTGGAGGGCCTGGTCTCATCCAGGCTCCGGGGGTCCAGGGATCTTAGATCTGTGAACTCTCTCTGCAGGCCTCCTCCCACACTTTCTGAGCTTGTCCCTGGCTCCTGACCAGAGGTCTGCACCATTGAATCTCTCTTTGTCACCATGAGTGGCCTGAGCAGGAGATGGGGCTCGAGTCAGCAGGTCTGGGCCCACCCAGCCTTAGGGGCCCACGGTGGAGTCCGGCTCTGCCATGAGCTACCCCATATGGTTGTTTTC
Organism: Mesoplodon densirostris; assembly: GCF_025265405.1. Classification (NCBI taxonomy): domain Eukaryota; kingdom Metazoa; phylum Chordata; class Mammalia; order Artiodactyla; family Ziphiidae; genus Mesoplodon; species Mesoplodon densirostris. The sequence continues at coordinate 101,915,503 of NC_082672.1, forward strand.
CTGCCCTCGGTGGCCGTGGACCTGGCTGACTGTTCTCTTCCTTCCAGATGTCAAGATATTCTCTGTCCCCCTTCTTGAGAGAAGTTTTGGAGGACTTCCTTTCTGATGAAGAGGAAGCCCAGGAAGAGGAAGCATGAACGTGGAGGGCTGGGGGTGAAAAGGTGGGGCAGACAAGTGCATGTGTTCTCCATCCGTAAATTCCCTGCTTACATTTTGGTGCTTCAGAAACACCAGCCAAAACAGTGAGGACCACATTTGAGTGTGACCACAAAGGTGGTGACAAGAGGATGGTAATAAACCCTGCAGACAAGTGGAGGATGCCAGGAGCACATCTCCCCAGGGCACATGTACCCATCCACACAAGCCCCTATGTTTGCTGGGCTGTGTCCTCCGGCAGCTGTTACATCTACAGGGGAGGCTGTAGGGCACTGCGGGGCCACCATGTGCATGACTCTAGGAGGTGCTGTTCCAGCGTGTTCCCTTTGAAGAGCCCCACTGGAAAGTTCATCACCTCTCTCTGCGGGACCGAGCCCTGCCCTCCCAACCGCTCTAAAGGCAGCAGGGAGCATCCCCAGTTAATCGCTAGCTGTGGTGAGAGGTTGGGGGGTCCTCGACCTCCCCAGTCCCAGCACTCCTGGGAAAAGTGTGAAGAGGACACAGGCGCCCAGTGCTCTTGCAAGCAGAGAGCTCACCTGGCCCAGCTCTGCATCCCTGTGGGTGCTTCACAGTCCTGGCATCAGGTAGGGCCACTGCAGGATTCCAGCCTGCCTGGAGTTGCCCAAGCCCTGGGGGTCCCTCACCCTCTGTGGGGCCCCTGGGGGGCCTGGGTCACTTCACGGCACCATTTCTCAACCTGAGGTTGGAGGTTCTGTAGATTCTTTTGTGTATGTGTTCAATTCAAGTTAAGGAAAACCAGAAAGCAGTTCAGTGCAATGCTTATTTGGGATGAGTTAAAGGGGCAGGATTCAAGTTACTCATGTTCTTTTTATTTGTTTTTCCAACTCTGTCATTAAATAACCTAAATATAACTTGTCTTATTACAGTTTGAAAAGCAGTGTCTTCTGTCCACTTTTAAAGTTGCAATATGCTAAACAGATAAAACGTATGTTTTCATTACAGCAGCATAATAACATTTTAAAATTATAAACCTCAGGAGAGTTTGGCTGGGGGTTAGAAAGAATTATAAGGGAAAATAGAAACTCCAGGTGTCTCCATTTCCAGTGTGCAGGTCTCATGAGCAGTTACACTGAGTGTAGGATGGAGGGGCAGGTTCACCCACCCCCTGTGTCATCAGACCTCCGGCTCCTCACAGGGCCCAGGGTGGTTGGGAATCAGCCTTTTCGTCCCGGATCCCTGAGGCCCCCTGCTTTCCTCTGCCTCAGTCTCACTGTCCAGGGACCCGTCAGTTGAAGGCTGCCCGGCCAAAAGCCCAGGTATAATCGGTCCTGTAGGACATTTCTAGACACTCCCTGCTAGCAGACCACACGTTCAGCAAAGAGCAGCAAACAGACCCCAGTGCCCTGTGGATCTGACCCCTGGGGACATGAGGGCCCAAGGCCAAGTCCAAGGCCCGAGGAGCCTTCCAGATCCTGCTCACCCTCCCCAGGGAGCCCTCTTCCATCTGACTGTACACCTCCTCAGTGACTCCATTGCCTATGTTTGTGCTGCAGGTTCTGGTCTCACTCCTGTAAAGGCCTGGACCTGGAGCCCAGGAGCGTCATCTGAACCAAGATCGGGAGCGACGTCATTTCTAGTCTCCTGAGGCCTCTTCATTTAATACAAGCTCGGTTGTTTCATTGTGCAGATTTAGTATTAGTTTTAGCTACAGTTTTATCTATTATTTATATATCTATGTTCTATATGTTCAATATGTATCTATATATTTGATATTTATATGTTTTTTTATTAAATTATATTATCTATCTAGTTGCTTTTAAAATAATTTTCTATGAAATAAAACATGTGTATAGAAAAGCACCCTCAACAGAGGTAGAACTTAATGAATTGTTGTAAGGTAGTCACCCTGGTATCTACCACCAAGATCGCACTCTCTCTCACACACACAATCCTTATTCAGTCTAAGTTGAGTAAGGAACTGCAAATTTTCTATTTACCATCTGTCCTTAGGTCACTTTCTAAGGATTCTGTTTTCTGAAGTCTGTTCATTCCATTGTTCATGGGAACAATATTACCCTAGATCTTTCATGATTTGATGTCAGGACTTTCGATATTCAGTCTGCTTGGCTGGTAAAAATTTCATGATTCATCATTTCTCTCCTTGCCTATCTTAAATATGTTTCTCTATTATCTTCTGACACAGAGAATTTCTCTCCGAAAAGGCTCTTAAAATTCTAATTTTTATTCCCTTCTCTTTCTCCTGCGCTTTTATTCTAGCTGCCCAAAGTATTTTTATTTTTAAAGCCTAGTAATTTTTCCATAGTATTATTTGCTATTGGTCATTGCAATTGAATGCTCATTGTTCATTTTAATAAACAATTTCAAAGCCTTTTTTGTTTCCGAAAACTTTGTATCAGAATGTTTAATATTTGCTTTGTATCTTTGCTTTGATTTTACTCTTTCAGGGACCTCAACATTCATATATCAGATCTCTTATGATGATCTTCCACTTTTAACACATTGATCAAATATTTTACAATTTCTTGCTTAATTCATTTTTGCCAGGAGTGTTTTTTTAATCTAATTGAAGTATATTTTTAATTTAGTTGAACTACAACACAGAGTTCCAGGTGCACAATATAGTGATTTGATATTTCTATACATTACAAAATGATCACCACGATAACTCTAAATACCATCTGTAACCAAATTATTATAATATCATTGACTATATTCTCCATGGTGCCAATTTTGTCCCCAGGATGCATTTATTTTGTAACTGGAAGTTTGTAAGTCTTGCTCCGCAGCATGTGGGATCTTCCCAGACCGGGGCACGTACCCATGTCCCCTGCATCGGCAGGCGGACTCTCAACCACTGCGCCACCAGGGAAGCCCCTATAATATGATTCTTGTGTCAACCCTGACAGCGCTGGTGAAATCCTTTGCTACAAAAATATGTCTCTGCCTTATAGTTTTGTTTCAGTATTAGTTTCCACATTTGCCAGCAAGATACTTTTCATCCTACTAAACTAATAGGCCACTTAGTTGAATACTGGATAAAATACAAATGGCAGAGAATTCTCCATTTCTGTTTATAATTTTAAAAATTTCAACTAAAAGTGCAAAGCTTTTATCAATTTCTGTAGCTTGCTCTCTTCCTAAACCTAATTGCTTCTTCCAATAATATTTAAGTTTCTGGTTTTAAATAACTGTGACTCTCCTTTAATGTGTTCTCTGTTAAAGGCTTTCTCTCCCTTTAGAAGTGTTAGTAGGAGAAGTGGTATTTTTGTGGGAAGAAAACTGCATCTTCTCTACTACCCAGCTGTCAGGACTATAGAGCTACATCCTCAGTTGTATAATCAGAAACCTGGCCTGGCATCAACTAGTGGGATTAATAACCACTTTTTCAATTCCTTGCAATTAAAATATTTACATCAACTTCTCTTTGTTTTAACAATAGCATATAGAACCCAGTGTGGGTGTGGCTCATGATTCTGCTTCTCTGACTCATGATCTTAGACTTCTTGCTTCCAACTTCCTAATGAATGTGCCCTTTAGCAATTGCTGGGGGCCAGGTTTGTTTACTGCTACTCCTTTCCAACAGTTCAATGCCACGATGCATCTCTTGAATGTATTTCTTTGCTACAAAGTATTTCTCTCCCCTGCCCTCACCCCACTCTCAGGTTCTGTTGCTTATTTAAGATTTGCATCTGTAAAGAGTCCTTTGGGTTTGTTTCCTTGGTGGACTGGCTGTCTTCCAAGATTTTGTTGCTAGTCTTGTCTGACATTTTAAAGATGACCTTTTGGTGTTTTTATAAAACTTCTCAAGAAAAGGAAAACAGAAGTGCTCATCTAACCCTCTTCTAAAGACTATGCAAAAAAGCCAGTTGTTTTAAAACATTATGGCTGGTGATATAAATGGCTGCAGCATATTATATCTACACCTGCATGTTTTTAACTTCCAGAAACTAAAAATCAGCTCTGCAACATGCAATCAGCCATGAAGAAAGAAACAAACAAAAACCCAGTATTGAAAATTTTCTGCCTGATACCTGAATGTATTGGTGAACAAGCCTGCTACTTCTAGTATTTACATAAAGACAGTAGTCAAATAACCAATGCAGTAAAACAAACAATTCTTCTGTGAGAAAAAAAGAATGATGCTACTTAGAGTTGATGGACATGAACTTTAGGAATTTTAGAGCTGAAAATAATCTTGGAGGCCTCCTTTTATAGATGAGGAATATGAGGTCTATGGTGGTTAAGTGAATTGTCCAAGCCAGAGATGGGACTAGGGTCAAAGTTGAGGTCTTCTGCCAGGATGTTGAGCTTACTCTTTGAACTTGCTGGGTGTTTACATATTGCATCAACAGAGCCCATATGTACTGGATTTTCTTCCATTTACTGATAGAAGCAAGTTAGTGCCTTTACAGGTATTGTAGTATAAAATCAGCCCATTCAGTCAAACTAGTCAAAAATTAGTCAATCTAGGACTCCCAAAGAGACAATGCTTTGCAGGCTTTTTCTTTTCTTTTCTTTTCTTTTTCCACTGGAAATGGGAATTAGATAGATAATGCATGTTTGTGTGTATGTATGTATGTATGTATGTATGTATGTATGTATATATATATATATATATATATATATATATATATATGTATATATATATACTTATATCTTGTTCAAATTTAAAAGAATATAATTTTTTATAGTCTATGTATGACATAAAAATAGAACATCATTAATCAAATACATTTTCAGTATTTATTTTTGTATGTAACTTCCTTTCTTTATGTATCTATACAGTTTTAAAGATAACGGAACAACACAGAAATATTATTCACTTTCAAGCTAACACTGATAAATAATGTTTTGTCAGTGCCCTAAATTATGTAAAGACTAAAAGTTCCATTGTTCTATCTATTCTATGGAAAGTGGTTGATGTTTAGCTATGAAATAATGTATCAATCTCAGGAAACAATTCTTAGGTTAAAAAACTCATTTTCCCCGTGATGTCTTTTCACAAAGATTTAATTCAAAGAATTTGCCTTTGTAAGATCTCCATCACTTTTCACCATTGTTCCCATGCATGTTCCTGTTAAGAGTGCCTGATTCTGTTGCTAAGCAACCCTGCAGTCTTGTTGGGTCATGATGATGAACTAATAATTATTTAAAATGTGTCTGTTTGGATAGGGTCTTTTAAAGAATATCGTGATACTTTTGTGTAAGAGGCTGGGTAAGAGGGTTCTTCATTTCAACTTACAGTTCGACAGGAATATAAGTGAAAGAATGATGTTTTCCAGAAGAGTTGGAAGAATGCCAAGAGTACACTAAAAAGCACTAGGTCTTACTTCCTCCCGGTATGCTTTTTTTCTAGAAAAGGGTAAAAGTCAGTCAGATGACAAGTCAAGAAATTTACCAAAGGACTTCAAAGAAATATGAGGAACATCAATATTCCTCTTATTGACTAGATTAAATTATTATGTTTTTCCTTCTCATCCCAAATTCTTAAGAAAAATTGTCAAGCCATATTATGTTGAAAAATAAGTCCCATGTAAGCGAGACATGGGTATTTGAATTTTATCAGGCTTCCAGAGAAAACTAAATTGTTGATTAAATCCTCATCCTGCTTGCTCTTGTCCCAGACATCCCTCTCCAGTTCAGGAATATCCTCCTTTAAATAGCTTATTTAACCATATGGGACTGATGCCAGTAGCCTTAATATTTTCTGTACGGTATACTGCGATATATAAGGGGACTACCATCATATCTCTAGCATGTAGTGAGAGTTAGTAAATAGCATTCCCAGTGTGTATCTGGAAAAACAAAAAGGTTGTTCCTTTAAACCATCTTTTTTGGTGATAAAGCAAAGAATCAAAGGTATTTCATTACTAAAGAATCCAAGAATGTCCTAACTCTAAGAGAAGAGCACTTCTAATGTCATCTCAAAATCCATCCAATCCAGAAGCAGAGCTGATGGTGCTACCAAGAGACAGAGTCTCCTTGTGGTGACACCACCTTCAAAAGTTTTGCAAGGTACCCCCAAACATCACCAGTTTTCTTTACAACCTTGCTTGTCTCTAGTATTTAAAGACACATCTGATACTTATTGATTCTATTTATATTTTGAGGGTGATCCCTTCTTAGGGATATCATCTCATATGCAAAGTTAAAAGTATTGATCATTTTTCTCTCCTAAACTTAAACTATTATAATTTATGTTTAAGGCAGCCAAATTTAACAGCTTTGGGGCCATAAAGGTAAGTGGTTAAATCTTGGTTCACTGTTCTGTAGGTGGTATATGGCCACTCCAGGTATCAGTTTTCTTACTTATAAAATAGGGTTTGCAGTGCTTTCTTCACAGATAAAGGATTAAATTTGATATGCTAACATAGTGTCTACCATATAGTGTACATTAAATGTGAGCCCTCTTTCCTATCTCCACTGGGTGTGGCCAACTTCTAGTTTTCTAGTATTTACTAGAAAATTTCATACCTTCTAGGAATATATGGCTTCTGATCATATTCCCTTACCATCTTCATTTTACTAAACTAAAGGCTCTTAATTTTTTTGTAATCCCCACATTCTTATTTCCTATCTCAGCTACTTTTCTGTTATTTTTTTAGAATTCAGTTTATTTTAGCAGGCATTAATTGAGGTAAGGGGAATTACAGTAGGTCCTGTGGTTACAAATGTAAACAGGATCCCTGTTCTCAGGTACCTTACAGTCTAGTGTCAAGAGTAGTAAACAGACAAAAAATTGCAATTTGACCTGATAAATTCTGTGATATTGGTAAGCCTGTGACAACACAAGGGAAATATCTAAATCAGATTAGGGAGGATGGGAGATTAAAGGTAAAGGAGCTTGCCGTACTTGTAGGCTTTTCTCTAGAGTTGGCAAACATCTTTACCTGTGTTCAAGGTTTAGATTGACCAAGACAGCCTTCACATTCCTTTCAGCTTAATAAAACTTTAGACAGGTTTCTTCCTGACTTATAGGCCCTTGACCTCCCCTTATTTAGAACATTTACTCTAAAAAACATGCAAATTCTTTTTTCACCCCTTTGACACGTAAATCTTCTTCTAGTAATCTTGCCAGATTTACAACCCAGGAATGTCTTTCTCACGGACATGGGAGCCATTTTTCGAAATGTAATCATCAAGAAAGATAGCACCGCATTCTCTGTGGGAGGGCAAGGGTCTAACTTCAATAAGTGCTGATTAGCAAACACAGATGGCCTAATCACATTAACCAGTCTCCTCCTAATGTCCTCCAGTACCAGTCCACTAGCTCACTCCAGAATTGATAAACTGTCCCACCTTGTGTTTCAGCAGAGTTTAGTCCAATCTCTCTCTCCAACTGCAATCGTTTTCAATAAACTTTCCCTTGCCTCTTTAAGTCTGTCCTTGGACAGGATGCATCCAGGTTTTGTACAAGGGGAAAAAACTGATTTTTGCCCAATAATCTACTCACTGATGCCTGGCACTTGGTCAACTTTTGTAATTGCTGATTAAAATAAGTCCATCATGTCAATGTCTAGGGGGAAATGTTTTCAATGGCTCTAAACACTTTGAGCAGTGATAAATGAAATCTCTGAGTTCACCATCTTCTAACTGGAACTAGAATTATTTTTCCAAAAATAAATTTCTTTACACTTATGCACAAAATGAGCCTCTGCCTCCAAGAGACTGTGAGTAGGCTCAAGTATCCACTCGTCCTAATAGCTTTATACTCGTTCTTTTGGTATTTCAATTATCTCAAGTGTTCAGAATCATGAATAAAGTTGGGAGCAATTCGTGATGATGTTAATCAACTATAAATTACTCAACAAGGGCTCCCCTTATTATACTCTCCATGAAGCTCCCTAGAGGATCAGCTCAGGTACTGGCCTCATGCACAGTCTACATTGAGAGGATTTCCAATAATTGATGGTTTTAGCCAAAATTTTGAATTCTAAAAATGGATGGAAATTTGGAAATTCTAAATCAATCATAGCAAATTACAAATTATCATCAAGAAAGAATGCATAATAAAAATTTCTAAAGGTTACTGTAGAAATTAAGCTTAAATTCAAATTTAATTCTAAGGTAAATTAAAATATGTACTCCATTTTCTTTTTTTCATTATAAAATTTATAAAACCAGAATTTTCCTTCTAATGTGCGCATCGGGTGTACTTGCTATTTCTTTCCAAAAAAGTTTCACTAACTTAAGGACATATACAACATATGGCACCTTAGAATTAAGGAAATATGGGAGAATGATTTTGATTACCTCCTCATGCTACATGAAAACTCATTCCTTCAAACTTTCTTGAACAATTTTTTAAAAGATGCCAGTTATCTAACTCATACAAACAACCATATACATATGTACATCTTTCTTGTTGGGGAACAGACTTATATTAGTGTAAATAAGTGGTCATTAAAGTTAATGTGTTCATTTTATATAGTTATAATTTAAGATATAGTAGAAATTGGTTTGAACATGATATATACCTTTTAAAAATATATTAGAGACTTATAGAACCACCTCACAGTGACTGTGTTTGTCCATTATGAGGTTTAGAATATACTTTACTACTTAAATGAGTTGAGTATGATATTTTATCATTATACCTTTGCTTTTATCATATATTGTGGATGTAGAGTCTTTGGTCAGAAACACCCTCTATATTATAAAAACATCATTATAGAAAAATGCAGTATTCTTTTAATATATAATTTAACATGAAACTAGGACAGATTTTCAGCAGAAGAAGGGAGCTGCATATATTTGGCTTTTACTGGCAGGCCTGTTTCTGCCCAGTAATTACCCAGTCTTTACATACATGTTACAGTTCAGTGCTTTTAAGGAAATCCAGCTTTCTTTGCTCTCTGATCTTTTCTTCTCACAAAATACTTAGCAAACACATAGCTATTAGCTCCATAGGAAGTGGTTGTATATATCAGGTATTTTTCACAAGCCCACTTAACCAAGGTACCAAGTAATTTGACTAGAATCCAAACCAAATCAGTTGAAGAGCTAAGTGTGCAAAAAATCCTGTAACACACTAGATTCCAATGAGCCACAGTTTTATTAACACTGCATCATTTAGCAAACTCAGATGGGGTCTTTGGGTCTTTATGTTGAGTTTCTTTAATTGGCAAATGCTTAACAGCACACTTTATTGATTGATTGATTGATTTATTAAAGAATCATCTTTTCTTTAAATTTATTTATTTTGGGCTGTGTTGGGTCTTCATAGCTGTACGTGGACTTTCTCTAGTTGCGGGGAGTGGGGGCTACTGTTCGTTGTGGCGCGTGGGTTTCTCATTGCGGTGCCTTCTCTTGTTGCAGAGCACAGGCTCTAGGCACGTGGGCTTCAGTAGTTGTGGCACATGGGCTCAGTAGTTGTGGTGCATGGGCTTAGTTGCTCCACGGCATGTGGGATCCTCCCGGACCAGGGATCGAACCTGTGTCCCCCGCATTGACGGGTGGATTCTTTTTTTTTTTTTTTTTTTTTTTTTTGCTGTACGCGGGCCTCTCACTGCTGTGGCCTCTCCCGTTGTGGAGCACAGGCTCCGGATGCGCAGGCTCAGCAGCCATGGCTCACGGGCCCAGCCGCTCCCCAGCATGTGGGATCTTCCCGGACCGGGGCACGAACCCGTGTCCCCTGCATCGGCAGGCGGACTCTCAACCACTGTGCCACCAGGGAAGCCCCGACAGGTGGATTCTTAACCACTGTGCCACCAGGGAAGTCCCTAAGAGCCCACTTTAAATGCAGTTACACAATGACATCATGATAAGAAATGCTATAGGAATATAGGCATAGAAAAAAAAATTATCATCACTCACATATGCCCTGAGCATTTTCTGCTGAAGAGAGAATCTGAACTCCATAATGAGGGTACTAATACATTACATGCTTCTGATAGTAAGTTCTTATCACTTGAGAAATATCATTAAACATTATATCTCTGCAGCTTAATCCTTCTTAACCTGAAATATACCTTTAGAAATAATATTTTAAGAGTTAGAGAAAATTCAGCTAATGCATAGCTATTTATCTAAATATTTACGTGAGATAATTATGGAGGCATTCTATTAATAGTTTTTGAAGACATTGTAATAACAATTTAGTCTTAGAATTTTAGAAAAAAATAAACCAATAAAAAGGTACTTCTTCTGGTTCAAACTGTACAAATGAAAATTCTGAACCTAAGTAAATTGGGCAAAGTATGTTGCTGCTTCATAAGTTAATGAAAGTAAATTTATTTATTAAATTTTTATTTATTTAGTTTCATGGGTTTATAACACATAAGGTTCATGTGTATAATATTATATTTTGACATTTATATAAACTACAGTGTGCTCACCACCAAAAGGTTAGTTGTCAACTGTCATCATATTGTTGACCCCCTTTACCCATCTTGCCCTCCCTCCACCCCCTTCTCCTCTGCTAACCACTACTCTGTTCTCTGTATCTATTTGTTTCAGTTTGGTTTCTTCATTCATTCTGTTTTGCTTGTTTTTATATGCCACATATGAGTTAAATCATATGGTATTGGTCTTTCTCCATCTGGTTTATTTCACTTAACCTAATACCCACAAGGTCCATCCATGTTGTCCCAAATGCCAAGATTTCATCTTTTTATGGCTATTATTCCATTGTAAGTGTGTGTGTATCTTCTTTATCCATTCATCCATCAGTGAACACTTAGGTTGTCTCCACATCTTGTCTATTCTAAATAATGCTGTGATGAACACAGGGGTGCATATATCTTTTCAGATTAGTGTTTTTGTATTCCTTGGATAAACACCCACAAGTGGAATAGCTACATCATATGATAGTTCTAGTCTTAATTTTTTGAGGAATCTCCATGTGATTTACCATAGTGGCTGCACTAATTTACATTCCCACCAAAAGTGCACAAGGGTTCCCTTTTCTTCACTTCCTCTCCAGCACTTATTTCTTGTCTTTTTGATAATAGCCATTCTAATGGGTGTGAAGTGATATCTCCCTGTGGTTTTGATTTACATTTCCCTGATAATTAGTGATGTTGAACATTTTTCACATGCTTGTTGGCCATCTATATACCTTCTTTGGAAAAATATCTATTCAGTTTCTCTGCTCGTTTTTTAATTGGATTGTTAGCTTTTTTGTTGTTGACTTGCTTGAATTCTTTATCTATTTTGGATATTAGATACATGATTTGTAAATATCTTCTCCCATTTGGTAGGTTTTCATTTTGTTGATGTTTCCTTTGTTGTCCAGAAGCTTTTTAGTTTGATAATAGTCCCATTTGTTTAGTTACGCTTTTGTCTCCTTGCCTGAGGAGGCATATGCAGAAAGATATTGCTAAAACCAAAGTCAAAGCGAATACTGCCTATGTTTTCTTCTAGGAGTTTTATTGTTTCAGATCTTACATTGGAGTCTCTAATCCATTTTGAGTTGATATCTATGCATGGTATAAGATAGTGGTCTAGTCTCATTCTTTTGTGTGTGGCTATCCAGAAAAACTAAATTTAGATGCTCTCCATCCTTTCATCAAACTTTCAACCCATTCAGATTAATCTGCAAAACTTCATCAAGAGGTTTGAAGGTAGAGAACTTTTTACTGTCTAGCTGATTTTTAAGAGTGATTAGGGCAGAGTTATAAATCAAATTACTGCAAAAAACGTTCTGGCTAGTCCATGTCAGTCACTTTCCTAAATTTCAAGGTTATTGACTGCTCAACTTATCTTATGACTTTAAATTTGAAAGCCTCAAATTAGCAACAAGTTTTCATAGGATTCAAAGCAGTAGGGGTTTTACAGAATGATTCTGTTAAATTAATCTTTTCCTCATTTGAAACATAGATGATTAAGATACATATTAATTTATTCAGAAAAGTCATACATTTTTTCAATGGAAAAAGTCTTCCCTTCTGTGCTCCCTAGGGCTATTTGTGTGCAAAATTTAACAAATATTGGTTCAACTCTTTTATTTTTCTGATTCAAAACTTCAGCATGAGTGATCATTAGTTGGATGGCTAACGAGACAGTAATCTCCTCAAACATCTTTTAACCCACTTGTACATTCTACATGAAGCAGCAGCTCAGTAACTGTTGAATGAACGAGTGGACAGATCCCACTTACCCAGAAGACTGAATTCTTCTTTAAGAATCTGAGGTTTAATTTTGTGGTCAAATGTTTAGAAATGGAAATAGAACTCAAAGTTCCACTTGACTTATAACGTGACTTCTGTCCTCAGCAGATGGTTAAAAAGGTTAGTTCTACCAGTGGCTTCAGAAAACATACAAAAGGTGTTAGCAGAACCATGATATTTACGGTATATATTTGATTGTTTCAAGAACTGAGTGAACAGGTATTACTTGTAAGGGCAATCAGGTGCCAGTTTCAATGATCAGGCCTGAACTGCAGGGGTTTCACACTCAGCCCTGCTCCTTGTTAACTCTGGCTTAACTCATTATGCTTCCTGATGCTGCCACACAGCTCCTTATTTTGAGGTAACAGGTGATCTGACTATGCTTTTTTGTTTGTTTGTTTTTCTAACGTTACACAGAAAGCTAGAGTCAAAAATGTGTGTGTAGTCTGAGAATGATACTTTGGATATATTGCTATTTATGATAAGCCCAGATTTACATGTTTACCTCGAACTGGAAAAAAATTGCTAACTAGAATTTCCCCCGTAAAAGTAATTACTGACAATGTCTTCCTCCTTAACCACATGGACCTATATCAAGGCTGCTTATCTGTGCAAGATACCAAAGTTGTTACCACAGGACTATGCTATCAGAAGCCGATTTTCTGCCAGTGGGCTGGGCCAGCTTTTGCAAACTACAGGAAACCTGGGTTCCTAAAATAACCTAAGGGACACTCCTGATCTAAACTCAAACAGAATGGGGTTAATAACATAAATCCTTGCAGGAAGTTTGGACACTGAAAAGATCTGTCACTGAGGATGGCGATTCAGCTTAACAAATGAGGCAATGAGACTGATGGAATACGCCCTTTCCAAAGAAGTTACAATGATTTCCGTTGATTCTATCAGTATTTCCACAGTCCTCTGTTTCCAGGAGGTTATATATAGTATCACAGAAGAACCCTGAGAACAGATAATCAAGCCTTTATAAAGAATCAGAGAAATATATTAAATGTCTCTTAACAAGGAGAATTGAACTTTTTTACTAACAATAACCATTATTATCATTATAGAATTATTATATTGTTCTTAATATTTTATTATTAAATAAATATTATCTGCAGGGAAGGCAGATTGGCATCACATAAGTGTTACGTCACTGAAAACTAATCAATACACACACAAAATAATGTGCTAAGGCTACACTAGGGAGTCTCACTTCTGATCTCAAGGTTATGCCAGTTTATCCCAATTTCTCGACAAAACTCTTTATCAAACTTATTGTATCTTATCCCGCACTATATCAGAACTGTTTCAAAAGGGATCTTGTTAGTCATTTTCCTTAAAAAAAAAGAGAGAAATCAAAGTCATGCATTTTCTATGAAATCTTTGGAGGGTGCTATGACAATGTTATTTGTAGCTCAGCCCACAATTCATATTCTTCAGCTTTTACCCAAAGTCACCTGGTTCTGCTTGCTAGGTATCATCTTCTAAGACTCCAAGAGATATTGCCAAAGCTTTCTCCAGAGACTAGGATTGGAAAAGTGACGGCATTATTAAATGCTGAACTTGACAAAAATCATTTCTATTTTGAGCACCCTAACATAGTTATCTTCATTTTGTATAATCCTTTTGGTTTTAAACAAGGATGTACATTTTTACATGGTTGCAATTACAGCAAACACAGGGTTTTGTGTTATTCCTTCACCATTTCCAATAACGAAAGCATTTTTCATATATTACAATTGGGGGATTATTTTAATGTTAAAGAATACATGATATTTAATGGATACAATCGATATTTAATTTAATCAGATTCCTATTACTAGCTATTTGTCTTCATTTTTTCCTGATTACAGATAGATTCACAAATAATATTATTATGAATATTTTTTTTCCTCTACAGAATTGTTTCTTTGAATGAGACCGGGGTTATGGTTTGTTTGGCTTGTATTGACAGTATTTATAAAAGTGTAAATCTGAATGTGTTTAGGTGAGGCAAGTACAGTAACCTGTATTCCCATTGCCTTCCCCCAGGCCAACATTGCACATTTAGATTACTTGCTTGACCCTGAAAGCATGTGAATTTTTGACTCCTGGATTACTGGGTCAAAGGTGTAAGTATCTTTATGACTTTCAATAACAATGATCATTTAACTCTTCTAAACCAGTTATACATGTATTTCAATGTCACCAACTTTCATTTATTTGAGTACTTTCCAAACGTTAGGTGCTGTATAGGCATTGGGGACACAATGAGCAAGTAAGACAATGAACAGGGAGTTACAATGCAGTCTGAATTAATAGAACTTAGAAGAGGGTACTAAGGGAACCCGCAAGAGAAGCAGAAACAAGTCTTCTCCAAATCGGGTCATTACATGGGGAAGTGGTAGCAAGTAGAAGAACGGAGGAAGGAGAGAAGTCCAGGCAAAGAGAGCACCACATGCAATGGCCTGGAAAACATAAAGCAAGCATATTTTAAGTATTATGAGAATGGAGAGGGTGAGGTTAGTGTTGAAAGACATGAATATATATGAAAAAGCATATATATATGATTTTATAATGTAGTCATCATTAGGTATCATTTAATAATTTTTGTCAAATTTACTAACTATATAAGCATGTTATACATGTAAAGTAGATTTAGTATGCATCGCCTCTAAGAAAATCCAATTCCTGACATAATCAGCAGAATGAAAAGTGACACAGAGATTAGAAAACTCCCCAGCACTTGAGAGAAGAGAGGTTTGTGCAGTTTGATGGCAGCACAGGCCCATGTGTAGGAGAAGGGGAGGTGATGGAGCAGCAGGGATAGGTTAGAACAGTTGGAGTGCCTGGAGGGCCAGGCCAAGGAGTTCACTTTGCATTAACTCAGTGGTCAATGAAATTACATAGCCATTTTAGAGGAAACAAAATTATAATTAAAACTGTAGAGGAAACACTCATTCCTTTCACTAAAGCAAAATGCAGAACATCCTGGTGTCAGCACTGGAAAACAATCTCCAGGTAATTGAAGCAGGAAAACCACATCCATTTAGGGGTTCTCTCATTTTCATTATGACTGCTACCACCATAGCAGCCTCTAGGCTTCCATTCTAACACTTTTGTCCAGGTATGGAGCAATCAAAAACATCTTGCTTTGTTTCACTTTAGTACAAATGATATAGAAAAGACATCAAAAGAATTTATTAAGTGATGAGAGAGAATAACTGGGAAACAAAGCGTGTGTATGAAATATATAAACAGTCTAGTTTACAAAGAACTACTTTATTCTTTATAGAACATTGTTAGCCCATAGTCCATGTTATTCTACATTGGACACCAAGTATCTGTTAACCCTATGAAATAGTATGTAAGACATTATGTGCACTTATATAGTCTTTGTATACAGGATGTGATGGAAGAGGACCTCTACCAATAGATAGAAAAGAAGCTCTTGTAATTGTGTGTTATGCAAGCCAAAAGCGGATGGGGTAATTTGCCAGAAATAATACTATAAGGGATATAAGTAATTTGGTCCAAGTACTCCACTCTCTGGGTTGCATTATTCAAGAGTAAATTTTAGAATGTCTGGAAGCAGAGGTCTTACCCAGTGTTCGAGACATATGAGGTCTCTGAGAATTTCTCTGAAATCACACTGAACATCTTGTGTACATGTATGTGTGTGTGTATATCTCCTGGGAAGTCTTTAAAAGGCTCATAAGCTCTTTTATGGCACTTCTTCAATTCACTTCTGTGCTGGACCTCCCCATTTATGAAAGCAGAAGTTTCAGCCTCTGAGACTTTGGGCACAAATCAGCAGGTGGTGACAGCTTTCTCTTCCAACACTGCATCTTTTAAGCATTCTTAAGAAAGCAAGCAGCCATCAGTTATGAACATCATTCAGGTGACGTTCTGTATTTATGAACTGTATTTGAGATTAAAAGACGGGAAAGAGATGGGAAGTGAGTAGACATGAGACTATTATAGGGCTCAGGAGAAAAGTGGCAGAATCTAATTACGATGGGATGAGTGGGAATACAGAAATGAGGATGGGCAGAGGATGCACATCTTGGTATTTGGTATATACCGCAGGGTTTTTTCCACCAAGTTGTCATTCTGTGTTTGGAAAACAAAATTGGGGGGAAAATGAAATCAAAGAGTAAGTCAGTGCTTGGCATATAATAGGAATGTAATAAATTTTGGAAAGACTCACACTACCATGGTGAAACTTTTAGTACTAAACCTATATTTAGTATTAAACATATATTCATTTGCAGAACAGACAGAAGTTGGACTTTTATATTACTAATGCTTACAAAACTTCAACTTCTGGTCATCTTATACAAGTTCATTAGACCACTGATCATTGTTGCAATGGAGTTCTGAAAGTTTAATTTTGAGATGTGAATGAGAAATGAGGTCATGGCATAGATGAAGACAGGCAATGAAACTATAAAATTGGTAAGCTTGGTCTATGAGAACCTATATGAGCAAAGAATCTGAAAAAGAATAGATATATGAATATGTATAACTGAATCACTTTGCTGTACACCTAAAACTAACACACTGTAAATCAACTATACTTCAATAAAATTAATTTTTTTAAAAATTAATTAGTTAAAATTAAAAAACATTAAGCTTGGTGAAGTGTAGTTGACCTCATTCAGGAAAGTAGAAGTAGGCACTGGTTCTGGAGGATACAGGAGTGGTTTGAATAGAGAGAGGGCCAACTTTACTTCCTAACAGTAAGTTAAAATTAGGGGAATACAGAGATTAGAGAATAATAATCAGAAAGTGGCATAAATGTAAGAAGCAGGCTGGCTCTTCTTATACTAGAGAAAGAGAAAGCTAAATTTGTGGTGGAGATGGTAGGGGAATCATTTGAAACAATCCAGATTTCAATTGAAGTGAAGAGGTCAGAAAATATTAAGGATAAATAAAGCTTAGTTTATTCATTAGGAACATGGAAATTAGGAACATGGAAGTTAGAGTTAGTAAAAACCAGTCTCAAAATGATAATTCTCTAATTTGATAATTCTGAACTAATCAGAAAAAAATATGAACTATAGTGCACATTAAGTCAATGTTGAGGAAAACGATGTATTTATTGGAGTACAATTCAGTTGTTATTTTACAATGCTTTAACAAAAGTACACACTAAATACATAGAATTTATATATACTATAGTATAAGTATACTTTTTAGCATAGAAAATTACAAAATTATCTAATCACTTAAAAGAAAATAGCATTATCCTTCTCACAAAGTTCTGAAATTAAAGAAAAAAATTATGAAGATATAAACTATTCACTGAAGTTTCTGAAATAATCAGAAAGCTTGAATCAAAGAGAGATTGCATTTAAGGAGGACGTGCTATTATTTAGTTCAATGGTTAAAGAAACAGAAAAATTAAATGGGAACACTTTTCTGTTAAACTTTCCCCTCGGGCAGCTGGTATAAATAAGGGAGCTAGTATGGACCCTCCATTTCCCTTGAACAGGTGTTAACTTCTTCCTGTGTAGAGGGTTTCACTTCATGGTTAAGAGCATGGCCTCTGGGCTCAAATCTTTTGTGCCTGAATCCTGGACATGTCACTTGTTAAGTGTGCAACTTTTGGCAAGTTTCTTACTTTCTCTAAGCCTCAGTATTTAACTGTGTAATGTGGATAATATTTGTGAGGGTTAAATGCCACTGACAAACGGTAACTGGTATACATTTAAGCGCTCAATAAATTTGTCTATCAGGAGGAGTTTGGACATAGAGGGAGATGGTAGATAGATTCAGAAGGGAAATGTGAGAATTCGTTTAGAGTGAACAGTTTCGAGGAAGATGACAACTGAAAGGGGGGTCCTCCTTCCCATTCAGCTGCTAGAAAAAGAGGTGTGTTTAACAGAACAGAGAAAACAGGCTGAAAACTGGTGGCCCTGTGGGCATTGGAGGAGGGGAAGCATGTTAGAAGTGTTTCACACACAGACCGAAGAAGCTAAATACTACACATCCAACAGAGCTGCGGATATCTATTTAAGTATGTCTGTGGGTCTATCTGTACAATGTTTCTCTTGAAAAGTCAGCAAGCGCTGTGAAGATAGAGCTCCAATCCTCTCTGACACTTGTTTAGGGGAGGGGAGGCAGCAGAGAAATCTCAGAGTGGAAGACAACCTACAAATACCTGCAGGGACATACATGACTACTTTCCACTTTCCTCCTGGTATCAGAAGGCAAACATGCTAGCACCTCTGTCTTGGACTTCCCAGCCTCCAGAACTGTGAGCAATAATTGCTGTTGTTATAATCTACCCAGTTGGTGGTATTTTGTTATAGCAACATGATTTCTACCTTAGAGGAATAATTCCTAGACTAATTACCTAGTAAAATTTGTGCATTACCTCAACATACACCAAGTGATGCTGGATGAGGTAAAATCCAGAAACAAGGTTGCTGAAGAGTTCTGTCATGATCTACTCTCACATACTATCACATACCTCAGAGATACTACATATTTACTTGTGTTAGGAGCTTCACATGGCAGTGGTTTTCTTCATGGCAGTGTGAACACCAGCATCACTGCTACTTGCTACTCCTAAAGGAGCTTGAATGCCTCACTCCTCTTCCTTGAGAGCTATTCCAGTTTTCACTTGGCTGATCTTCAAGCTACTTATCATAAGTGTCCATTCTCTTGATTTTCAGGAACACTCATTACTATTATATCCCTCAGGGCAATTTTAGAAGTTTAAAGCAATGAAGAGCAGCTTCTTACGATAAGAAAAATGAATAAGGTGGGTTGTTGTTCATTTATTGATCATTTATGAGTAGCTGTCATATGCCAGGCATTGGGGCATTGTGCTTTTGACGTCAGAAGCAGTCCCTGCTTTCAAGTGTCTCTGGTAAAGCTGGGAGGAGTTTCAACTGGACAGAATAGTATAACATAATGAGTAGATAAGTGCCAGGACAGGGTGCCAGCGTGGGAAGGAGGACACAGAGAAAGAATGAGTTCATCATGAAATATTTTTGAAGAACAGGACACCTGATTTGTGTTTTGAAGGAAATGTAGAAGTGTGAAAGACAACCAAAAAGTTTCAGAAGTGAACATTCTAGGCAGAGGCTACAGCAAGATTTAAAAAGCAAGAGGGCACAAACCACAGAGCTGATCTCCCTGTGCTACGTGGCTGCTTCCCACTAGCTATCTGTTTCACATTTGGTAGTGAGTGTATATATGTCCTGTGACCACCTAGAGGCGTGGGATAGGGAGGGTGGGAGGGAGACGCAAGAGGGACGAGATATGGGGATATATGTACATGTATAGCTGATTCACTTTGTTATAAAGCAGAAACTAACACACCATTGTAAAGCAATTATACTCCAATAAAGATGTTAAAAAAATAAAATTAAATTTTAAAAAAGACACGAGGGCATACAGAGCAATGGTGGTCCTAAAGAACTGCCAATAGGTACGTATGACTGGAGTGTAAGATCATTTGAGCAAGTAATGCAAAGGATGCCAAAATGTGCAGTGGATAATCTAAGGTAAGGATATATCACCTTTCTTTTTTTCACCCTAGAAATATTTACTGAGTGACTCTTATGTGCCAATGATTGTTGTAGGTTCTGCAGTGAAAAAATCATGACTCTACCTGCACGGAATTTGCATTCTACCTAGGGAAGAGACCGAAAATAAACCAATACCCAAATATTGATATATTGTTTGGCAGACGGGAACAAACATATGGAGAAAACTATATCAGAGATGGAATGGAGCATGTGTAGGTTAATGTGTGCACCTGCATGGGGATGCACAACAGCTGTTTTTTATAGGATGATCAAGGTCTCACTGATGTGGTGACATTTGACCAGAGACTTGAAGGTAGTCATATCCTATCTATTATCATAACCTCTAGTATCATATTCTATTTATATGTGTATGGATTACTTTTCTAGAACATTTCCAGAGGATGAAATCGTAAATGCAAGGGCCTTTGGATGGGAGGACGTTGAGTGTTGAAAGTACAAACTAAGAGGCTGGTGTTCCTGGTGTGGAAAGAGTGAGAAGAGCAGTGGATAAACTGGAGAGCTGGTGGTGGCGAAGGGGGTGCAGAAAAGATAGGGCTTTTTAGAGTCTCTTTAAGTACTTGTTCCCTTGTGGCTCCCCACCTCTTAGACAGAATCAAGGAACTGTCTAGTCACAGGCAGTGGAGAATAGGCATTTGATAGTTTTTGCTGAAGAGTTAAGCTTAAAAGCCTAAAATCTTTATGGACAGAGAGAAATTTTGCTAAATTTCTTCTTTACTACATCAGAGTAATAGATGGATAAATCCAAAGAATTTTCCACAAAGGGAAAGCACCATCAGGATTTGCGTATTTTTTGTTTTGTCTTGTTTTTTAACAAGAGGGAAGGGAAATTACCGTTACTATTTGTAATCTAGAAAGACTGGGGTAAAGAGAGGTTAAATGGCTCATTCACTGCAAACCTGGGCTTAAGAGGACAGTCAAGAGTGTTCAACATGATGCCCTCGGGCAATCACTTACTCAGAGGAGGGCCAATTACTTTTTAAATTAAATTAAATTAATTTATTTATACAGCAAGTTCTTATTAGTTATCTATTTTATACATATTAGCGTATACATGTCAATCCCAATCTCCCAATTCATCCCACCACCACCACCCTTGCCCCGCTTTCCCCCCGTGGTGTCCATACGTTTCTTCTCTACATCTACGTCTCTATTTCTGCCTTGCAAACCGGTTCATCTGTACCATTTTTCTAGATTCTACATATGTGTGTTAATATACGATATTTGTTTTTCTCTTTCTGACTTACTTCACTCTGTATGACAGTCTCTAGGTCCATCCACGTCTCTACAAATGACCCAAGTTCATTCCATTTTATGTACGTACTACGTCTTTTTTATCCATTTGTCTGTCAATGGGCATTTAGGTTGCTTCCATGACCTGGCTATTGTAAATAGTGCTGCAATGAACATTGGGGTGCATGTGTCTTTTTGAATTATGGTTTTCTCTGGGTATGTGCCAGTAGTGGGATTGCTGGGTCATATGGTAATTCTATTTTTAGTTTTCTAAGGAACCTCCATACTGTTCTCCATAGTGGTTGTATCAATTTACATTCCCACCAACAGTGCAAGAGGGTTCCCTTTTCTCCACACCCTCTCCAGCATTGGTTGCTTGTAGATCTTCTGATGATGCCCATTCTAATCGGTGTGACTTTCAATACGCTTCCCTGGGGCGGTAGTGATTATCTTCCCAATAGCTTGGGCAGATTGGTGAAGAAGATCAGAAGCTGACTTCAGCTTTTCATAGCTCTCCATCTTTCTACTTCCTAAATTCCCATTCCTTTTACTTGAGCAGTGGTTCATCAAATATGTAACAGCAGCAGAAGCTTCTCCTAGAAACTTGTTAGAAATGCAAATTCCCAGCTGAGGCTCCGGAAATCATTGTTTTGACAAGCCTTCTGATTCTAGCTAAAGCTTGAGACCCATTGCTCTTCTTCTGATCTGAGAGAGAGGGAGGGGGGGGGAAAGAGAGAGAAAGCCCAGGAAAGAATGCTGGAAAGTAAATTCAGAGAGCTTTTTATATGGGGTTTTTACTGTGGTAACTTACAAATGGTTGAAAAACACCCACAAATTGAAACATGTAGCTACTTTAAGGACTCTTTAGCAGAAATCAATCTTATTCCCGATCTATTACTTAATAGGTCATTTCCTCATAGGGATGACTAACAGCAATTCAACAGAAAATGCTTTTTATATTTAAATAACACTTTCTGTTCCAAGATGTCAAAATGTTTGACAAGTGGTCAAAATGCAGCTCACTAATATTCTCAACCCCATGGTAGTAAATAACCCACATCTACCATCACTGCTGTTTACTGGTGATTGCTTTTCTGGGAAAGTTGAAGCACCTTTGCTATCTCTGTAGAAAGTCAATGACTCAAGGAGGAAACGTCCTTCATCTTGGTTCCCATAGGAAACCAAATTGATAAATCACTCACTGACTTCTATTATTGCATCTCAAGGATAGTTAACAATGCTCATCAAGGAAAAATCCCAAAGAACACTCTTGCCCTATCTCTGATTAAACCTGATTTTGGAAAATCATCTGGCTCAATCTACATTTACTTACAATATGAATGCTACTTAATTCCCTATTACTTCTGGTTACACAGGATCAATGCCACTTGAAGAGTAAGAAGCAAAGGTTCACTACATTGGGGTCTCCTTGACAGCCAAGCCTATGCCTTAGTCATTTTGACTCCCTAGTGACCAGCTTGGTATCTGGAATAGTATATGCGATCAGTAGTTATTTCTTGAATGTATGATGTATGAATGAGTCAAGATATTTTGAGAGTTGGAGTCATGGGTCAAGAGGAGAAAACGTGGTTTAAAAAACCCCACTAAATTCTCAGAAGCCGGTGCTGCAATGAATGCTAATAACAACTTGACAATGTCCTCTGTCATTGCAAATAATGTGATACCAACATCTACTAATCAATCAAAAAAAGACTTTCAGAATCCAAATTTGCATAGGATTTTGAGCTGGGGATTCCTCTCACCCACCTTTTCTTATGATAAAACTTGGAACTGTAGTGTCAATAGATAATATGCCAGGTTTTCACTTAAAATTGGAAAATTTAATCGAATTTCGGAGGCATGAAATAAAACTGATGGGCAAATATTAGAATTTCCATCAATGAAAAAGCTTAATTTCTAAAATGCTGAAGGTTAGTTTATCAAAATACTGAAATTGCCTCATATCATAAGTCAAAGCACCCTCTCCTTACTAAATAAGGAGCTACAAAGTTGTACAATTACTGTCAATAATTTTTTTACTTGGTTTGAAAAAGGTTGCTTGTTTTAAATAAAACAAAGTTCAACTGAAGTGACTATAATATCATCAGTCTTGTAAAACTCCTTGTGTTAGATTTCTTCTATCCCCAAGATGCCAACCATGCATATTAAACGGACTCTTGTTTTTTGCGTATGATTTCTGTACATCTTTCCTCTATGAATTTTCATGTTAAGTACCCTTTCTTAGAGTGTGGATTGTAACCACTCTGTTTAAAACTCTATCACCAGTACCTAGAACAGTGCCTGCCACATAAGAAACACTTAATAAAATTTCTAAATTATCTTGATTAAAATCCATACTCATCCTAGCTTTAAGCACATGAAGACAGAAATAGGTTCCAACTGCATAAGAACACGTGACTAATCCAGAGGAAATGTTAACTATAAGTACAAATTATCTGTTGATTAAAATACAGAACATGTCTGAGATTTGGAATTCCTTCCTAATAACCCTGAGTCAGAGCTGTGGTCAAGGCTTACTGGGGGCATGGTACCATTTTCTGAGGACACACTCAGAAGAGGAAGAAGTTGATGAGACAGCATGCAAGATTTTCCAGGCTCAAAATGGAACTTGACTCATCTGCATGGAACCATCCAGCGAAACACAGAAGAGCTCACTCTTGTGCTGGATTAAGCTCACCCTGGTGGAACGGAATGGAACAGAAACAAGAGACTGAGGTCTAGGTTTTGAGGATCTTCACTCCACTTACCTGCTTTCACAGAACCAGGCAACGGACAAGAAGAAATGTGGAACTGTTGCTGTGTACCTCTAAACAAATACAGTCACCCTATGCAATAGAATGTGTCATAAATCTGACCAATTAGAATAATTCCTCCATTCTTGGTGGAGTAGCTCTGATAGAAATGGACAGAGCTGGGCTCGGGGTGGGAAGGGGGTGGTTTCCTTCTGTTACAAGCTCTAAACTTTCTTCAAGTTTCCTATGATATAAGCCTAACTAAAATTTATGGACTTTTGAAAAAGAGTAGGTACTAAAATTAAATAAGCTGAGAGTGTTGAGGGTGAAAAACATGATAACAAATTTAAGGAAATGTAGAATTATTACTATGAGAATTAACAGAACTGTGTTTGTTCCAAATATGAGCCTGCTATAGCATTTTAATTATGAATAGAATTAAACAGAAATTCACTTGCTGTCACCATCTGATAATATTACCAGAGACTTCCCTTAAGGAAATTTAAAATTATTTCTTCTATGTAAATCTCTACAAGTCCTTATTTTCAACCTTATTATAAGAAATAACACACAGTAGCAACAAGCTGGCAGAATTTTGACAATTCTCCTGCCTCCCTCCATTCCGCCTTCTTTTCCTCTTTCCCTCCCTCCCTTTCCCTCCTCTTCCCTCACTCCCTTTCTTTCCACAAAGCAAGTAAATGGGTACATAGAAAATAGTAGGGGTCACACGCTTTCATTACAGGGGTTGGGAATGTGGACTCTCACAAAAACAGACTTGATTTTAAATACTGTATCTGTGCCTTACTAGCAGTGTGACCATGAATAATTTAATCACTCTGTGCCTCAGTTTGTCCGGCTGTAAAATAGGTGCAAACAGAACCTACCTCTTAGGATTGTTGTCAGGGGGGATTCCAACTGGTTTTAAAATAGTATTTAGCACAGAGGAAGCATAATAATTATTATTTTTCACTTCTCTGAATATATAAAACATTTAGTATTGGGATTCATAGTCTCAAAATCTAACACTCACTGATGTGAATATCTGATTGGCTAAATGGAGAAAAACACTGTTATAGTAATTATTTCTTTAGTTTCTCATTTTGTTTTTTTAACTGAAAACCAGAATCACAATTTCTTGGTATTATCTGTTATCAATGAACAGTATAAGACTGTAATATTATTTTTGACAAGGCACTGAATATTTGAAATGAAGAAAACTAAGAAATAGTAGTAAATAAAACTTTTCTTGTACTAATCCCAAGTGAAAGATGAAATTAATGATGATATATATGTGGAAACTCTGGAGAAGTCATACAGAAAGAACCTCAAGTACTTGAGGCACACTTGAAATTCAAATGACATTAAATGACTAATTCTTAAATCAAGAACCCTTCACTAAAATTAAAAACACAAATGCTTCCTTTTTCTTGATTTCTTGTAGGAAGTGAAAGAGTACCCGGTAGGTGTCAGACTATTTTAGAAAGCAGGTTATAGAGATGATATTTCAGGAGTGTAAAAATACTAAGGCGGATCTCATAAATGATTGGTATATTATTTAATTCAGGTTAGCATCAGAATTGTCAATGTTTGTTTCTTAAGCAATGCAATCCTTTAGGTAGGAAGCATGGTTCTTTGGAGAAGTTGAGAGACACAAGATACACAAAACTGGAATATGGTGCAAAAACAGACAGTATCGATTTTTTAAAATTAAACCTAGGAATTATTTAACATGGCCATTTCTTTGGGTTGAAGAAAGAAATTCATATAGATTTTCCTGGTTCAGGCTCCAGTGAGGTCTATAGGCAAATTTGCAACTAGAGCAAGATTCAGACCTATTTCCATTTTTGTGCTTACCTCTTAAATATGTCCAGTTCCTACAGCATAGAGGAAAGCACTAGATTGGCCATGGCATGAATGGCCAGGTTAGGATTCTGGCCCTGCCACTTAATAACTGTGTACGGCTTAAACAGGCAATTTGCTAAACTTCATGAATTTCAATTCCCACTCTCCAACCCCCACCCTGGGCAAAATGAGTAGAATCTTTTTTTCTACCAACTCTAGAGAGTTAGGATGGTCTGAGGAGAAAATGTACATAAAAATGCTTTGAAAATTATTTAATGCTTTAAAAATATTATTTATCATTATTATTTCAAGATGAGGGAAAACTCCCCCTCCGCTAATATATTCAGCTTTTTATGGCCACCTAGATCTTCCAGAAAGCTACATAAAACCTGAACATTTTAACAATACTCGGCAATGTTTAGATGTTAAAAAAAAATTATCCAAACTGGCACATTTCTTCTTAAACAGTTCTAAAAGTAATACATACATAGTGCAATGAATTTGGAAATACAGAATGAGAACGGGAGGAAGTAAAGGTCACCCTGACTCTCTTATTTCTTGAGTTAACCATTGATAAATAATTTTTACATTTTCTTTGGGTCTTTTTTCTCTATGTGCGTGATATTCAAAACCAAGTGGTGAATATGCTGTATTTATTATTTAACATTCTTCTCTTCTCACTTGACATTTTACAAAAAACAATTTTAATTTGTTAACTTCTGTATTGTTTCCGATTCTAAGCATCATAAAATACTTAATAGTGAAGGTTACCTATGAGCTATTATGTAAAAAAAAGTTCAGCATCTATAACCTAAATTAATATATTAGAAATTCATATGCTTTAAAGCAGTGATCCCCAACTGTTTTGGAGCTAGGGACCGGTTTCGTGGAAGACAATTTTTCCACCAACAGGGTGGGTGGGGGGAGGATAGTTGGTTCAGGCTGTAATGTGAGCGATGGCGAGCCATGGGGAGCAGCAGATGAAACTTCGCTCGCTCGCTTGCTGGCCGCCCACCTCCTGCTGGGCGACCCATTTCCTCACACAGCCAGGGGGTTGGGGACCCCTGCTTAAAGGATATCCCTATGTTTTTATGTGATTGACCATTTCAAAAGTTCCATAGACAATTCCACTATTTATATTTAATTAAAGACCATGAAACTTGTTTTTAGTTTTTTTTTTTTTTTTTTTTTTTTTTGCGGTATGCGGGCCTCTCACTGTTGTGGCCTCTCCCGTTGCGGAGCACAGGCTCCGGATGCGCAGGCCCAGCGGCCATGGCTCACGGGCCCAGCCGCTCCGCGGCATATGGGATCCTCCCAGACCGGGGCACGAACCCGTATCCCCTGCATCGGCAGGCGGACTCTCAACCACTGCGCCACCAGGGAGGCCCTGTTTTTAGTATTTTTAAATAAAAGATAAAGATGACTTCATTTCAAAGCTGATAACAAACCTCTAGAACACTTCCTTCTACTTAAGTGAGGTGTTAGATAAAAAAAAGCACTATAGAAATATAGATTATACTTGACTTTAAATAAAAATCTGAATAAATACTATAGAATTGTTATCTCCCCTTTATTCTGTTAATAATTGCTAATAGGAATATTATGGAGAATGATTGAAGCTTAATAGTCATATGTCAATTACCAAGATCACATTTGTGTGGTACAATGAATTTGCAAAGGTAGACTATCAAATGTATTTTATTGTCAAAGGTGGTCTGCCAATCGGCAAGTCATTTCGTAAGTTATGCTCTAAAATATATCATTTACCGATACCCAAGAGACATCTCGGTATGTCATTAATAGTGCAGAAACTCTAAGCCAGGGATATTTTTGTCTTTATAATTAATTTGAGACAGCAGCTAATAAAAACCAGAATAATAACACTAATAACCTTCAAATTAATTTTGACCCTAAGCTATAGCAATTTCAACAGAAGTTAGTATATTTACATACCAAATTAAGATTCCTAAACTTGTATTACAATTGATGCAATGTTTTTATGAAATACTACCTATATAATATTTCATTAAAATAATAAAATGAGAACAATATAGAAATGGCATAAATGTTTGTGTCCTAGAAAGGATTTAGAGGGAATTTCTGGTAGTATAAATTAATACATGATTAATCATATTAGTTTTATTTATAAAGCATCCAAACATACACATCTGTAATCTTATATGTCTTTACCATCAAGAGAAATATATTCCAGAATTAATTTTAAAAACACTGCTTTTACTGTGCTTATGTATTCTAGTTGAGAAGTCTGGACTTTAAGCATTTTTAAATTATAGAACTCATCAGAAAGCAGGAGGAAACCAACAATACAACTGATGGCATTTGTTAATATAAACCTTTGTGTAAAAATGTTATGAAACTAAGAATGGAAAAAGAGTAGAATTATTAAGCAACAAATGGCTGTTTTAAAAAATCTAGTTAATAGTATATACTACCTGGGTTATTCTTTTACTTGAAAAAATTACAGTATATTAGGTTGTCCTAATTTGGAACTATGTAACTGCCACTCTCATGTTTCTAGTTTTACTAGAAGAGTGCATTTTTTTGGTATAAGCGTAAGAAAAAAAAAAAAAAACTGGAACGTTCCATACTGCTGTTTCCTTCCTCCCTTTCCCCAACAGAAAAAATAAGAAATACTGTACCTAACCAACAGATCTGATGATTCCAAAAGGGACAAGTCTCTATTCTGAAACACTATTCAAGTCAGAACATTCCAAATTATGATTTTGTGAGACACTGGAAAATTATGGCATGAAAAATAGAAGAATATTTCTAATGCACTATAAAATGTATTCCTCAAAGCAAAAGAGCTAATGGAAGGCCAGAGCACTTAATGGATAAAATATAATCAAATGAAACAGAAGCATGTTCCAAGCTGAAAGGCAACAATCTCACTATTCTCACATAATTGGATAGTAGACATAACCCAGTAAGATCAGGTTTAAAAACATTTAAATATATATAAATACACATATGTATAAATAACATATATAGCACCTGAAGTAAATACATATTCATATTCATATATTAAAGAATCACTTTAAAATTTAAAAATATTTTTTTAACTATTGAAAACTAAACAGCTAGTGAAAAAATAAGTTTTCTTTGCAAAACTTGACTCTGGAAACAAAGATTCTTCAAATGCTTCTCCAAGAACTTGTCTGTTTATTTTAAATATAACCAAATAAAAAAATAAAAATAAATAAATAAATATAATCAAATATTTGAAATAGAAGGCAAATGTTCATGAAAGCAGACATATATACATGCATTTATATGCATATATACACATAATTGGATAATATAATGAATATATATAATACACATAAAATACAGATCTTCCTTAACTTACTATGGCACTGCATCCTGATAAACCCATCATCAATTGAAAATATCATAAATTGTAAATGCTTATACTACACCCAATCTGCCAACCGTCATAGTTTAGCCTAGTCTACCTTAAATGTGCTCAGAACACTCACATTAGCCTAAAGTTGGGCAAAATCATCTAACACAAAGCCTATTTTATAATAATCTGTTGAATATCTCATTTGTTTTATTGAATACTGTACTGAAGGTGAAAACCAGAACGGTTGTAAGTGTGTCAGTTGTGATCGAGTCGCTGAGTGGGAGGAGTGGCTTGCTGCTGCTGCTGCCCAGCATCACAAGAGAGCATCATGCTGCATATCAGGAGTCTGGGAAAAGTATAGTTTCTACTCTAAATTCAAAGTATACTTTGAAAAAATGAAAAAATTCAAACTATAGTTTCTACTAAACGAGTATCGCTTTCGCACCATGGTAAAGTTGAAAAATCGGTAAGTCGAACCATTGTAATTCGGGGAATGTCTGTATATAAATTTTTGTATAATATACGTGTATATGTGTTTGCACGTGTATATTTAAAACTGGAATTTAGACTGTTTGCTACATCTCATCTTAGAAGCAGACTATGCCCAAAATCTATGCCTCAAGCCTTTGGTGAATAGCTAATGAATTCAGTATTCAAACAGGGATTAAAAATATTGACTTGGAAATTCAGGACAAACTTACTACTAAAAATGTTTTACACTTTTTACTTAAAAGAACATAGTTAGGTACACATGATTAGACTCTACCAACTAAAATAAATTATTGCCGATTTGGCTAGAGTTGTTGATCACCACAAAATTCTCTCTTGCGGACAACTATGGCTTACATATTAAATGGAAGGCTTTAGGCAGTTTTTGTACTTGTTTCCTTAGACCTAAATGGTCCACATAATGATAAAAAGTCAAATAAGAAAAAAAATGTAAAATTATGTGCTTTTCAAGCTCAACAAAATTCTTATCATACTAAAGCTCGCCTGTGTACTAACAGTGCAGTTTTTATAGGCAGGTGTTTCTGCTACTAAAGTTTTCACGTTAATTGAGGCTCTACTTTTGATTTCAGTTTAAAGGTGTTACTAGTGATTGAATCTACTCAGTAGTGCACTTTTATGAATAAGACTCTGAATATTAAAATTCTTACATGTACTCTCTAAATTCATTGAGATTCAGTCAAATAGAAACATATCATATACCAAGAAGATTACTTTGTATATGATGTACAATGGAGTGACAGATGAATTTTCCTTTTTGGACAACTTAATGATATTGATTAACATTAAAAAACTTCAACAGTTACATATTAAAAAAAAAGACTGGGGTACAAGGCACATAATTAGTAGTATTACCTTTAAAGGCTTTTGTTAGAGGAAGTGAATGTTAACAACTCTTTATAAATTAAAGTTGCCCTCTCCCAGGAACTTCAATACTGTACCAGAAAAAAATAAAATAAAATTGTCAACTATTGCTTTTAAGAAAGGGAACAATTCCCATTTTCTATAACATTACTTCTGAAATCAACACCCTTGATATCATTTCTGATAATGAGTCAGTGAAAAGAGTGATTAGACAAATGGTACAATTCAGAAAGAAAATAAGATGCAGAAAGAAATTCAGAAAGAAAATAAGATGCCAACTGAGTTTTCCCAGGTCATCCAATCAACTCCTTGCAGAGTTAAAAATAGAAGCTAAGACTAATTCCCACAGCTACTGCCAGATCAGAGCCGGACAACTTTGCATTGTGGTAGCTTCCAACCTCTCCTGCTACTGGGCTTCCCTGCATTGAGACATCTTCCTATGAGGTTCAGTCATTTCAAGGTTTGCTTTAAAATGGAGAGGGGTAGGAAAAGGTTCATAATTTTAGGGAAAATCTGTGGTAATGAGATCTCATTGTAAACTGCTCACGAGAATTAGAAAGATAAAAACTGGAAATATTTACTAACCCTTACTATGTCTCAAACACTGCAGTAAGTTCCCTTTTATGTTATCTTCTTTAATCTTCGCAACAACCCTGTGATTTTCCTGTTTTAAATATCCAGAAACAATTCACAGTGGTTAAGTAACTTACCCTAAGTCATAGAGATAGAAAACAATAGAGGTAGGATTCAAACTAGGTGAGGTTCAAAGTTCAAATTCACTTCCTGAAAAACATGATTAGAACATAAATGGTAGCCAAAACTCCCCAAAATAAATTTAAAAATTAAAAGAAAGAGAGAAAGGAGGGGAGGAGGGCCTAGTGATCTGCATACCTTAAAAATAATGTTTAGAACTTTCTGACTGATCTTAAAAATGACCAAAAGCTAGCTGCCTGAGAGCTCTAAGAATAAAATTATTAACAAACTAAACAAAAAATATTGATTTTTATACTCACTCACTTTGAGATCACCCAATTGCTTTCCTTTCATAACACTGTACTGCCATTTTATTTCATTTTCTATTATATTTATTAAGGGATAATTTAAAGACAAGTATTTTGCCTAACAGGTTAATGTTTTTTTTTCTTCTAAACGATGACCAAGATGCCGATCCTCCTCCCCTTATTCAATGGACTAATTAGTGTCAGATCATTTTAGTGTCATATTTAATTTCTGTGGTGAAATAGTGATTTCACAAACCCTGTGAAGATGTTACACATCCACTATAACATGCATGCAGGTGGAAAAAATTTTCAACTGATGTAGATTTTGCTTTCTCTATGATTGTATTCTTCACAATCAATGAGATAGAAAAAGACACAGAGATAAGAGAACTGTTGACTAATATTTTCTTATTAAAATGTGTATCTTGGGCTTCCCTGGTGGTGCAGCGGTTAAGAATCCGCCCGCCAATGCAGGAGACACAGGTTCGAACCCTGGTCTGGGAAGATCCCACATGCCACAAAGCAACTAAACCCATGGGCCACAACAACTGAGCCTTCTCTCTAGAGTCCGCGAGCCACAACTACTGAGCCCATGCGCTGCAACTACTGAAGCCGGCGTGCCCTAGAGCCCGTGCTGTGCAACAAGAGAAGCCACCGCAATGAGAGGCCTGTGCGCCACAACGAAGAGTAGTCCCCACTCCCAGCAACTAGACAAAGCCCAGGCACGGCAACAAAGAACCAACGCTGCCAGAAATAAATAAATTACTTAAGAAAATAAATAAAATCTGTATCTTGCATTTTCAATTTTCTAAAAGTTCAAATCCATGGTGGTTGAAAAAAGAAGAGTAATGTCATATGTTTTCTTGTCCTGGGTAAATGGGTTGTGCTTGGTTGAGTGTCTTTTTTGCCAAAATTTTTTTTTATTATTTTTATATCTACTATTACTTATTTGAATTCTACTCACTGTTTTTTGTTTTTTCATCTTTATTGGAATACAATTGCTTTACAATGGTGTGTTAGTTTCTGCTTTATAACAAAGTCAATCAGTTATACATATACATATGTTCCCATATCTCTTCCCTCTTGCATCTCCCTCCCTAGCACCCTCCTTTTCCCACCCCTCTAGGTGGTCACAAAGCACCGAGCTGATCTCCCTGTGCTATGTGGCTGCTTCCCACTAGCTATCTATTTTACATTTGGTAGTGTATATATGTCCATGCCACTCTCTCACTTTGTCACAACTTACCCGTCCCCCTCCCCATATCCTCAAGTCCATTCTCTAGTAGGTCTGTGCCTTTATTCCCATCTTACCCCTAGGTTCTGCATGACCTTTTTTTTTTCTTAGATTCCATGTATATGTGTTAGCATACGGTATTTGTCTTTCTCTTTCTGACTTACTGGTTGAGTGTCTTGAACTGCTCAAACTTTAAGGTCCATCATCTCTAATTTCCACCTTACCAAAACCTCAGACAAGAAACAGGAGAAAGGGTAGTGCCATCCATAATTCATTCCCACCACACCTACAAAAATAATCACAAGGAACTGGTGTAGAATACCAATTCTTTTGTATTAGGAAGGCAGTTTTCAAAATTAAATGGTATTGGTTCATTTGGTTGTTTAATAAATATCTTGCAGATGCCTATCATAAAGCCAAATACCAAACTGACCATTTAAGTTGCAGGAATTTGTACGGTCTTGATATTTTACTATTTTAAAGTAACAGTTTACATTTGAGTGCTTACCACAATATGTAATACCAATAAGCTCCCTAGAAATCTAAACATTTATAAAATACACCAGATGCTACTGTCTCATGCCTTGCTTTGCAATCCTGGATTGCTTTCTACTATGGAGATGATGTAAGAAATATAAGCTAGATATCTCTTCTATGGGATCACCAGCCATGTCTCAACTAATTTTATCAGTGGAGACTCTCAGTACATACATATTTATTTCTTATAAAACTCTTTGGTACTGATCATTAGGTAATTCCGGTAAATGTGGGCACGTAATAATAGTTAAGAATGTCAGCCCCATTTCATTTCAGCTTGATCCACTGCAGGAAAGCACAAATTAGATGAAAGCAATTTCCCCAAGAACAACTCACTTCCTTGAGATGAGACATAAACTTGGGTGAACAATGATTTGTCACAATTTATTTTTGAGGGTAGTGGTTTAAAAAAAGTGCTAATGTAATCTTTTCAGAATGAATCCTTTTAAAAATGCATTAATTCTCCAGTGAATATAGCTTATAATTAAAAACCTATACATGTAATTTTACTTTTCTAAATTTTTACATATGACCATATATAATAAATATGGAAATCTTAAAATCTTCATTATCTTTAAAATTTGATGGCCTTTAAATCTGAATTTGGATTTGGTGAGTCTGACGGATTATTCTTAGTGACTCTATTGGGTACCACCAATTCAGATTCAACATTATTTCTGCAAGTCTCAGAAGCATTAAGTTTTGTGAATGGATAGAGGGTATTAACATCCTGGTGGTTTTTCACTACATTGAGATGACCAGAGAACCTGAGTGTGAAAGATCATGGAGAGGAGTGTAAGAAATGGCACTAAAGGTATCACTGACTTCTCTCTATTTACTCAGATTCCGCAGGATACAACAGAAGGAACAAAGCAGGTTGTGTTGCTGCTACTGTTGCAATGACCAAGGATCCTCAGTCTCATAGCCATTGCAGTCCATTGTTTAAGATGTGAGCTTGTTGTTGCTTATTCAGGCAAAAGTCAGAATGCTTATTTGTTTTATGTCTGTTTTTTAATGAGGGTTTGATTAGACAGCAATAAAGACAAAAGTAAATAGGAGAAATGTTTATTAATAGGTCCCTCCATCCCTATCAACCAAAGAAAAGGCATACCTTAAAATACTGTCGTGAAATGTCTAGGGTGTGTCTGTCTGTGTTCTTGCCACCCTTCACCTTTAAGTAGCTTTTCAAAAATATGTTATAAACATGTTGCTTCATCCTTGCCCTTTTAGCCTGTTAATGTCTAACTTAAGTAAAGCAGGATGCAATCCCCAGCAAGTTATCTGTTTCTCCTTTCTTGGACCATGCAAATCAAAACAGTCTTCTTCTAAGGAGGGTGGTGAAAAGTTGTGCCAATTGTGTTCATACTTCAGCTCTTCCAACGTTCTTTAGTTTATCTTAAATGAGACATTCTCATCTTTGGGCTTTAATTATTCTGTTTAAAAATAAATTTTCAAAGATACTCTGAAGAGAAACTAAGAAAAAAACAACAAAATAAAAGATTTACCATAATGCAGGTACATAAATATGAACTAAAAATACTTTTAAATTAAAAATTAATCTGTTTTATTTTAAAAATTAATCTAATTAAAATTACAGATTAGGCTGGATAGAATTGATCCATTGCTGAAGCTTAAAAACAAACTAGCTATAAATGTTACTAGTTTTCTACACTGCTGTTACAAGACTTGACTGACATCCGTGATGTACTCTGTAATATTTTTGAAATGATGAAATGTGTGATCCAGAGACTTGAAATATTTCAATACTTGTGTATAGGAATTTTCTTCCATGAACTAGAAATGAAAAAAGTGAGAATGTTTCCTTGCTCAAATCACATTAAGTGGATTCCCTTACATTACTTGCATTCATTTTTAAGATAGTCATAAATGGTTACATAAAATACAGGAATATTATCTGTTGAAGAAGTTGATGGTTTTTATAGTCAATGTATGTATTCAAATGATAAATGTTTCTGCATAATCTCTGACTCAACAATACCATTCCATGCCACTCCAAGAATTCTTCCATCAAAAGTAAAAGCTCCAGGACATCAAGACATGAACCTCTATGTCCATTACCACATTTCTTGAAATCATAAAACTGTTTGGAACTTAATAAATGTTTATCAATGGGTTTTGACTGAATGAAATTATGGCTCACTCATAGTACACATTACTGGGCATCTACTAAAGGTAATATGGTAGTGATATATGCTAGATATCATTAATATAATAGAAACACAATGTACTAAAAGTGTTTTGCAACTAAAAATCACTATACATTGTATGGCTTTAAAAAGGAATGAAATGCTGCTACATGCTATAACATGGATAAACTTTGAAAACATTATGTTAAGTGAAAGAAGCCAGACACAAAAGGACAACTATTATATGATTCCACTTATATGAGGTAGTTAGGATAGGCAAATTATAAACCCAGCAAATAGAATAGAGTTAACCAGAGGCTAAGGGGAGGGGAGAAATAAGGGGTTATTGTTTAGTGAGTACAGTTTCTGTTTGGGATAACAAGAAAGGTCTTAAAATGGATAATGGTAATGGTTGCTCAACATTGTGAATGTACTTAATACCAATAAATGATACACTTAAAAATGGTTAAAATGGTAAATTTTACATTATGGGACATTTTACCAAAATAAAAAATAAAAATATACTATAAAATAAAGTACAAATTTACCTCATACTAGGCAGACTATGAAGTTTGCTAAAATTGCACTTATTTTAGGAGCTTATATGGTTATTATCATATTTGGGGACATGTAAAGAAAGCAACAGCTTAAGTAGTCCTCTTGAGTTCTTTCTCTCCATCTTTCCAACCTGGTGTTTTCTAGATTAATGGTTTTGTCACGCCTCTCTTTGAATACTAGCATCAGTAGGAATGCTAGCTAGTACTGGTTTCCTTAAGTATCAGCTAAAAAGTTTAATGTATTTTTATGCTGGTAATTGTTTTAGAACCTGGGAGGTGCCATTGTTTTCTTAACTTGCCAAAAGCAAATACAGTACTGTAGACAGCATTACTAGAAAGAAATAGTAACTTTGAAGTAGACATATGTCCATCCTAAGCAAACTGAATATATTTCAAAGCAGACCACACCACTCAACTGCTGGCAATGTTCTTCCACATACTTGGCAGTATACTACTCGAAGTCTGAGAACTGTTTCTTTTTTGTAAAAATGATTTTGTTTGGAAAACCCTGAATAAATCCTTTGGAATGTGTAATATTTAGAGCTTCTTCTGGGATTCCTTTTCCATGAATCAAGGTTCTTTGATTCACTATCCTCCTTGGCACTTGCTTCCTAGTCATCTCAGCAGCCTTTGTGCCAGTGCTAATGAAGAGCTCCCAGTTTAGGTCCTAAAGCAGGGAGAACAATAAAAGGAGAACCTCATTTCAAGTACCAGAAATGTCTGGGCTATAAAGGACACACATATTGTCAAAGTAAGCCCAGAGTGGGGTGACATCACCAAGGTCATTCCTGGCTCCACGTCCCCCACAGGAGGAAAAACTAACAATTACTTGGAAACAGGACACTATTTGAGAGAGTCCTAGAACATGGAGGTGAGGCTGAAGCACCCCCGTGCACCACAGAGACCAAGACAGACTGCATTAGAAGGGTGAGAAAAGGAGCTTGACCACACTGCCCCTCCCCCAAGCCAGTGGAGCACCATGGGTGAGGTCTCCCCTGAACCTCTGGTTCCTCCAGTAGGGGAAGAGAACTGGGGGACAGCAAGCACCACCACTAGCATTGGGGTTGCTTTGTGGGAGCCACTGCTCTAATCTGCTCCACTGGGATTGCAGGGGAATCTGCAGGGTTTGACCACTAAAAGTTGGACTTTTAGTGATGAAGGGGGAAGGGGCATGCAACAGCCAGCACATGGATTGTGACCGATGGAATTCATACCTGCAGTGCCCAAGTAGTGATCACAACTGGCACCTTTGCTTATCTACAGAGCCAGGTTGGTGGGACACTACAACCGGGGAACTCAGCAGGGTACAGATCCACCTGATATGCATCTGGCCCTTGAACCTGGTTTGCCCATACCCAGGGAAAGAGCAGAGTCACAGCCCACCCACTGTGGAGAGTGTCTTCTGGCCATCTGACCAAAAGGGCTGGCAATAAATCCTGGAAGCTATTTGGCCCAGTCGTGCTCCAGCCAAGAGGCAGGCAGCCAGAGCTCATCACTGGCTCTGGTACAAAGCAGAGCCAGTATCAGGTGTGGAGGGATCCTGTACCATGCACAGGCAGGGAGATTAATTCATATCCAAGGCTGAGAGGAGCTCCCAGCTCCTCCCAACTGGGGAGCCTGTTTGAGAAATTAAGAGTCGCCTGGAGTGGTCCCTCCTCATCCCACCCAGGCAAAGGAACTGGGACTAGCCCCATCTCATCTGCTGTGGAGAGTGTCTTCCTGGCCCATCTGACTAGAAGGATTGGTGACAACTCCTAGAAACTGTGCGGCCCAGCAGTGCTCAAGCCTAGAGAAGGGTAGACAGAGCTGATAGTCTGCAAAGCCAAGCCAGTGGCCTTGTCAAGCCACAGAACGTGGAGTGTGGATCAGCTTGAGTCAAGACAACAAAGAGCTTTACTGGCTTTAGAGCTGCTTCTCCTGCTGCACCCAGGCAGGAAATCTAATTCATAGCCCTACTCATCACTGAATACAGCCTTCAGCACGTCCAACTGGGGAACCTAACCAGAGAACATGGGAAGCTGTACAGCCCATTAAACAGCCCTAGATACAGTGGCACTTGAACAGACAGCACAGCCTGTGGCCTCCCCCTTCTGCAGGGCAAAACCACTGCCCTCACCTGACCAGGGAATTAAGTGCACACTCTGGCCTGATTTGGGTTCCCAAACAATGAACTATACAGGCTCTGGGTCCTGTCCAGAGCCAGGTCCTATACAAGCTCTGATTCTCTGCCAGGAAACTAATTCATAGCCCCATGTACTACTACTACTGAATATAATACCCAGTTAAGTCTGGTGGAAGAGCCCAATTATTCAGATATGCAGATACCAATGTAAGGAATCAAGGATCACAAAAATTAGGCAAATAGGACACCACCAAAGGAAAGTAATAAAACTCCAATAACTGACCTTAAAAAAATGAAGATCTGGGCTTCCCTGGTGGCGCAGTGGTTGAGAGTCCGCCTGCCGATGCAGGGGATGCGGGTTCGTGCCCCGGTCCGGGAGGATCCCACATGCCGCAGAGTGGGCTGGGCCCATGAGCCATGGCTGCTGAGCCTGCACGTCCGGAGCCTGTGCTCCACAATGGGAGAGGCCACAACAGTGAGAGGCCCACACAGCGCAAAAAAAAAAAAAAAAAAAAAAAAAAGAGAGAATATCTATGAACTGTCAAAGAATTCAGAATAATCCTCCTAAGGAAGTTTAGTGAACTACAAGAAAGCACAGACAGCTAAGTGAAATTAGGAAAACAATGCATGAACAAGACAAGAAGTTTGACAAGGAAGTAGCAACATCAAAGAAACAGGAACACTAGATTTTAAAAATACAATAACTGAACTGAAGAATTCAATAGAAAGTTTCAAAGGTAGAATCGACCATGCAGAAGAAAGAATCAGCAGACTGGAGGACAGGACTTTAGAAATTACCCAGTGAAAGGAACAAAAAGCAAAAGAATAAAAAGAGTGAAGAAAGCCTATGGAAATTATGGGACACAATAAAGTAAACAATGTTCATGTATGGGAATTCCAGAACAAGAAAAGAGAGAGAGAAAGGGAAAAAAAAGTATATTTAAAGCAATAATGGATGAAACCTTCCCAAACCTAGGATGAGAAATGGACATCCATATCCATGAAGTCCAAACAAGCCCAAATAGGTTGAACTCAAATAGGGCTACTCTGAGACACATTGCAATTAAATCATCAAAAGTCGAAAACAAAGAAAGAATTTTAAGACCAGCAAGAGAAAAGAGAGAAGTTACATACAAGGGAACCCTGGGATAATTGGATATTCACATGTAAAAGAATGAAATTGGACCAATATCTTATACACAAAACTAACTTGAATTGGATTAAAGACTCAAATGTAAGACCTGAAACTATGCAACTGCCAGAAGAAAACATAGGAATAAAGCTCATTACATGGGTTTGGTAATGACTTTTTGGATATGACACTGAAAACACAAACAACAAAATAAAAAATAAACAAATGGAACTACATCAAACTAAAAAGCTTCTGCACAGCAAACGAAAACAAAAACAAATCAACAAAGTGATTGAAAAGACAACCTATAGAATGCAAAAAACATATTTGTAAACCATATATCTGATAAGGGTTAATATCCAAAATAAATTAAAAATTCATACAAATCAATAGCAAAAAAAAAAAATTACCCAATTAAAAAAATGAGCAAAGGAACCGAATAGACATTCCTCCAAAGAAGACACACGAAAAGCCAACAGGTACATGAAAAGATGCTCAATACCACTAGTCATTAGGGAAATGCACATTAAAACCACATTGAGATATTACCTCACACCTGTTAGAACAGTCATCCTCAAAAATGTCAAGAGATAACAAATGCTCGTGAGGATGTGGAGAAAAGGGAAGCCTTGTGCTGTTGGTGGGATTGTAGATTGGTAAAGCCAGTATGGAAAACAGTATGGAGGATCCTCAAAAATTAAGACTAGAACTACATATATCTAGCAACTCCACTTCTGGGAATATATCCAAAGAAAATGAAAACACTAACTCAAAAAGATATCTGCACCCCCATGTTCATAGCAGCATTATTTATAATAGCCAAGACATGGAAACAATCTAAGTGCCCATTGATGGACAAATGGGTAAAGAGGTTGTTTTATATATTTATAGATATATACGTATTATATGTATACACACACACAAACACACACACACACACACTGAAATATTATTCATCTGTAAGAAAACAAAGAAATGCTACCATTTGAGACAACAGAAATGGACCTTGAAGGCTTTATGCTAAGTTAAATAAGTCAGAGAAAGAAAGGCAAACACTATATGACCTCACTTATATGTGGAACCTAAAAAAAAGGAAAACAATCATAGAAAAAGAGATCAGACCTGTGGTTACAGGAGACAGAGGGTCAGGGGAGGGGAAATTGGAGGAAGATGGTCAAAGGTACAAGCTTCCAATTGTAAGATAAATACATACTATGGACATCATGTACAACATGATGACTACAGCTAACACTGACGTGTGATATATAGAAAAATCGTTAAGAATAAATTCTAAGCATTCTCTTCACAGAAAAGTATTATTTGATCTCATTTATATAAATTTGTGTGTTTGTGTGAGAGAGGACAGAATACAAAAATGCAAAAAGAAAAGTTGTAAAGTACGAAGCTGCTTAGGTTTATATCTCAATCTATAACAGATAACAATTTGTTTAATTTTAATAGGTACAAAAATAAATATTAAGCATACAACAAGCAAAAAGAAAAACTGAGTCCAGCGTAGATGTCCTTAAAGCATTTGCAAAGGAGGGCTTTATTAGGTCCGCGAACACCTGCAATTACAGGCAAAATTCTATGTGTGTGTGTTGTGTATGTACTTGGGGAGTGGATGCATAGCCTTTATTGAATTATTAAAGGGGATGTTAAGACCCAAAAGTTTAAAAAGCACTGGAAAGCCTGACCACAAAACCATTTTAAACTACTCTGATTATGTTTTTATAGTTTTCCTTCACTTGTTAAAACTTCAAAGAACAGTATGTGAATGTGGAAAGAATCTCTGCCATTTAGGTAAGATCTCTGAGTCTCAGTGTAAAATTAGCATATAGTAGAAGGATGAAATTATACACCACAGATGAAAGTACCTAGCAGAGCGCT
Source organism: Mesoplodon densirostris (assembly GCF_025265405.1). NCBI lineage: Eukaryota > Metazoa > Chordata > Mammalia > Artiodactyla > Ziphiidae > Mesoplodon > Mesoplodon densirostris. Next base: position 101,956,481 of record NC_082672.1, read on the forward strand.
TTAAGACTAGTACTTATTTATGCAAGACATCTTCCCCTGCTTACTTGTTTTCAGTAGAATGAAAGCATACTGAAAGCTGGTACAATGTCTTCTTTAAAGTTTTCTTTTGTAATGCTTACTATGCTTTTTGATACGGATGAGCCAATATCCACTTAAGGGCATGTAAGCTCACAATAACTTTTGTTGAATATAACTGTTTGAATGTACTTTCAGTATATTATTATATAGGGATTTTAAACTAAAATGTACCTGCACACACTATTTAGAGCCTAACTTGGATATTAGAGTAGGTGGATATACACCCCTGGAAAATAATAGCTAATTTCTTCACTAAAATCAAATTGCTGAACATCTACTTTGCATATACATAGCTAGGCACTGTATTATGAGTTTCAGGTAATAAAAAGTTGTTAGTCAAAGACTCTGCTCCCTAGGGTTATTTTACAACAGCAAATCATGTTCAAACTAAAGGATAGACCAAAATAGAAAGTGCCACAGGCATTTAGACAAGGGAGAAACACATCTGAAATGAGAAGGAAGGTGGGTATGGGGAAGTGTTCATGGAAGAGGCAGTGTATGCTGTGAGCAAGGTTTCAACGTGTAGCAGGGTGAGTGAAAGGAACAAATGAAGACATATAGTCGTGATATCATGAGGCACAAACTAGAAATAAACAGCACTTGTTCTAGGCTGGTCATGAGGTAATTTAAGGGGATTAGTGAGAAACTAGATAAAGAGATATCTCTTTATGTATTACTTATTAATAATACTTTTGAACACAAGTATTTAATTTTTAAAAAAAGAACAATATAGGGATAGGAGACTAGGAGGTACAAACTATTATTATAAAATGAGCTATAAGGATATACTGCATAGCACAGAAAATATAGCCAATATTTTATAACTATAAATGGAGTATAACCTTTAAGAATCGTGAGTCACTATATTTTACACCTGTAACTTATATAATATTACACATCAACTATACTTCAATTAAAAATGCTATTTTAGTGAATAAAACACTAAGCAGTGAAATTTTTAAAAAAGAACTTAGAAGAGAGCTTAAAAATAAAGACATAAAGAGCAGGTTGAAACAGCGCAGAAATCTGGCAATTAAGAGGCCATTGATGACTTTCAAAATAGCACTTTTTCTACCCATTCTCAGTGGAGGCAAAGCCTTATTAATCCTACTATTTCTTTTTCTGTTTTTCAAAATCTCAGGATAAGTCTATTTCAATTGTAGCTAATGGCAGTAATGCAGCACCAGAAAATGCCTTTTGTAAAGAGAGGGCAACTTTGTGAATCCTAAGTGGGTACTCAAGTCTTAAATTACTGATAACACTGACCACCCACCAGACTAAATGTTTTTCTTTACGTGATTGGAAAGCAACAGATTGATTTCAATTCTATCTTGTCATATCTACAAAAAAGTTCCTACAGTTCATTTAGCAACTAATAGAATACATCCTTCTATTTGGTATTACTCCTCCTTAACACGGGGCAATTAATTTTTCCTTTCTCTGGGAAACGTTTTTAACAAAGGAAATAGAGTCATAAATTAGTTTCGGTTAGGAAACCATACAACTATTTCTACCTAGGGCTTGGAATTTAGCAACTTTCCTCAGAAATTGTTTAAATATAACGAAGTCCAAATTCAGAAATACCTTAAATTTAATTATCTTAGTTGCACTAAAATAACAAATTCTATTTTCTATCTTGTTTTCTTTCTTCCCCAGAAGGCTTCTCCAACCCTAATCCATAACTTCATGCATTCATCTCACCTATACAATCACTGGCAGGTATGATGCCGGCTTTGGCGGCTCCAGTCCCCTAATCCTGACCCATTTCTTGCCAAAGAACTCAGCTTCTTCAGAAACAAAGTAACAGACATTTCAATTTCTAACCATCATTAGCATATTTTCATGTACTAATACTCAACATAAAAACACCTTTCAAAATTACAGAAATTTTTACTGTACTTAAGATCAATTGCACTCACCTGTATTTCATAAACCTTGGGCTACTTTCTAAAAAATGAATTATTATTTTAATATGTTTTTCACTTATTATTCAGAATAATTATTCATATAATTAAATATTTTACAATTAGGTAAGAAAGGTGGAAAATAGTTTTGCTCTTCTTGTTCTTTGTTCTCTCTTCTAGTTGGTGTGCCTGAGCCAAAATTTTAGAATATTGAAAATTTAATATTTCAAACCCAAACCGCATTTAAAGATAATAATAACAACCAGCCAAAACAATATCGGTCCAGAGGTTTGCATGGTCCGGGGAACAGTTCTCTGAGGGGGCCATTTGGAGTGGGATTTGCCCACCCCCCTCCACTCCTTCTGCCTCATATACTGAAGATAGAGACAAAGAAACCAACTCAACTCTTTCCAAAGTGTATCTATAAATAGAGAATTTGTAATCAGAAAAACAAGAACGATATATAATAGAAGTAACATGATTTTTCAGAACCAGTATCTTGTTCTAAAGCAATATTTAAAAAAGAAGGTAAGAAGGTTAGCTATAAACCCTGGACCTCTTTTTCATTGGTCTCCTATTTTAATTTGTTAAAATAAAATCCATGGCCTTTTGAGTCAAACTGTCTCTTTAATTTCAGATTTAAAGATAACAAATCTCTTTTTAAATGGAATATTGGCACACAGACACCACACAGTCTGGCTTATTGCAACTGTTCTCTGTTGGTGAAGTGGCACATTTGTAATCCCCACCATAGCAATGTTCACCATTTCACAGAATATCATTCAATTGTACATCCCTAGGTGGGCAACAAGAATCGGCACTTGAGCTCAGCAGCAAAGCGTTTGTGGGGAAATCCTAGGTCAGAACCCCTAAAAGGGGAGACTAACTTGAGGATGCCCAAATAACCTGAGGTTTACCTTGGCCACCTCCCCTGGCTTTCTGACTGCCTGTGGGAAAAGCCTCTCTGGAATCTCTTTTGAGGTTATTGGGGGAATCCTAGGACAAACACACTGCTTGCTTTTGCAGGAGGACTTGCCCCATACCCTACCCAGCTAGGTGTCTCACAACCTAGCTGGACTAAAAAAGCTTCAAGAAAAACGGGACAGACTGACATTTGCATTTCTACTTCCACCTATTCTTAGGCACGTGGAGCAAAATATGTAGGTATAGCCCTCTTTCTCACACCCCAACAGATTCTGCTGTCCTCGAAACCCATCTGGTAGCTGCAGTGACTACAATGAAGGGAGTTATCGGAAACCATGTTGGTACTGGGTTGAAAGGATTTTTCATGCCATGCATTTTGGGGAAGGACACAGATAATAGTCCAAACATGGTATAAGGCCATGTCCTTTCTGGGTCCTTGAAAAATCAGTCAGGGAACAGAGGTGGTGGACAGGAGCTGACAAGAGCTGGCTTGTTAATGAGCACAGCATCCCCGGGGTGGGGGGTGGGGGAATCAATGAAATGATTGACAAGAGAAGATGGTAAATGAAGGGAGAAGTGGGGACAAGTGCTGCTCAACCCAAGCTGAACTCCAGGAGGTAAGTTTCTCCTCTAATTTGAGATTCTTTCTAAAGGTTCAGTATTGAAGTGGGTGTTTGACGTTGAAATGTGCAGACCCATTCTAATAACTGGAAAGGGAGAAGACTGAGGAAGGCAAAAGGAGAGGGAAGATTTCCGATTACTTCTCTAGGCTGCTGACAAGAACCTGCTGCTCGCAAACCAGAAATTAACCAAGCGAAGGTTGAAGGTAGCAACGTAAAAGTGAAACTCAAATTATTTTACATTCTGAATCCTCTTCAATATCGAAGCGAGTGTGGCACAGCAATGGTTGATTATCTTAAGATTACAGAGGCTGACCGCCTTCTTTGTTTGCCCAGTAACACCGCTCCTCCAATAATCTCAAGCACTTGGCTGATTAATATTTCAATTCCAGTTGCTGCTCTTTTTCCCATTGCAGAAGGCGGCAGGGATATTCCCCTTCTTCCCTCTGTATTACAAACCCCATTACTAACCAAGCAGAAAGCACCGCGCAGTGTGGCCGAGGCTAATAATAGCCGGGCTGCTTACCTTCTCCGGAGGGATCGAATCAGCGCATGTCCCCGCGCCGGCTGCCCCGGGGCCGCAGTGCCGCCGCGCCGGGTCTGTGCTTGGTCAGTTCGGCCGGCCCCCAGCCCACCTGCCAGCTGCAGCAGCTGCTCCCGCCGCTCCCGCCGCCGAGCTCCGGCCGCAGGAAGTCATCCCCCGCGCCGGGCCGGATCGCCACATTCCGCGCCAGCCGCGGGGGGAGAGGGGCCTCTCCCTGCTGCGGGGACCAGCTCCTGGAAACTGCGCTCAAAGATCGCTACCCTTCCCGGTTGTAGGGTTATTTTCTAGGAATGCTTTTACAGAAGAAGCGTCGCCGGCTGGTGGACCGAGAGAGAAGAGCCAGAGTGACTTTCTCTGCAGAGCGCCTTACCTCTGAGCGCTCCCCTGTCACTCCCGCGGCATGGACAGCTCCATTCCGCTGTGAGGGTTTTCCACCCTCTTCATCTTCCTTATCTGTATTGTTCATTTCGCTGAATTTGAGAGTGGGATTAGCTTTGAAGATATCATTCAAACACTCCGAAAATATTTTAAATTGGCGACTAGTTTTTCTAAGCCCCTGTAGCAAGCTCCACTTTCCCTCAACACACACACACACACACACACACACACACAGACACACACACACAGTTACTCGCACGTACACACCCAGCCAAACCACTCACAATTAGGAAAGCTGGGACCTCTCGCCCGCCCTCTTGCCTACGTAATGGAACAGGAAACTCCCAAAGGAGTGGGGAAGTAGGACCGGCTAGCGAAAGCACTCGAGGAAAGAGAGAGGGGTCGCCCCAAGATTTTGTTGCTGTTCAGTAGTGTCCTTAGTGGACAGATGTTCCCCCTCTAACCCCCTGGCCCCGCCCCAAGTGGAATGGCTGGTCTGGTGACCGCTGTAACATTTGGAAACAAAGAAGCTGAAGCCACATTAACAGGTGGCTGCATCTCTTTCTTTCCCGAAGGATTTATCAGAATTGGCTTTAGGAATAATATTAGCATATACGTATATAAGAAACCCTTTCCTTCTCTCTTTAAATTGGCACCACCTATTAACAGGTTTCTCTCTCTCTCTCATTTTCCTCCCTCCCTCCTTCCCTCCCTCCCTCTCCTAAGCTGACCAGATCATCAGTTTCCGGACTTAAGGGGGAAAAAAGGCCAAGGATGTGCTCTCTTTACAGCTGAACCAGGGCTTATTTTCCCGGTGTTCAGCCATTCCCAAGTAGAGAGGCTTTTTGACACTAGGGTTCTCTGTGAGTGAACTTCTCACATTCAGCTTGCTTTTGGAATTGCCCATCACTAGGTCCAGGCCAGTTTTATCCTTGGATTTGTCCAGCAACCTAAACAGTATAATTGCACAAGGCCAAGGCAGTACTTTTAATCTAGGAAGAGTTCCCAACTCTCTGTTTAGCAGTTCCAAAATTAGGAGGTAGTGTAGCAAACAGTTTCAACAAGGCTCAGTAAGAATTCTTGACCCTAGAATGCGGGCTTTTTAAAAGCTGGAACAACCTAATTCATCTCTCTGAGTTTCACTTTCATAAAATTAGACCTCACCAAAGAGCAGGGGATTCTTAATATGTATCAAAGTGTATGTGGAATCTGGATGGGAATATTACATCTTTAATTTCACTAACCTCTAGCTGCAATTTAGTATTTAGCATGTCCTTTAAATCTAAATGCAGACAACAAACCACAATAATATTAGGAGTACCTGTGACTATATCCCCAGCAGATACCACAGACAATTTCCTAAGGCAGTTTTTATAGTTATCTCAAAGTATCACTAGTCTGATGTTACAATCAACTCATCATTACCTTTTTTGTTTTATCTAATAGACTATATCTATTTTAGAATGGTTTTAGATATACAGAAAAATTAAGGGGATAATACAGAGTTCTTATATATCTCATTCCCAATTTCCTCTATTATTGACACCGTACACTAGTGTGGTACCTTTTTTACAATTAACGAGCCAATATTAATACAATAATATTAACCAGAGTCTGTACTTTATTCAGATTTCCTTGGCTTTTGCCTAGTGTCCTTAATTCCATTTCAGGCTTCCATCCAGGACACCACATTACATTTAGTTATCAAGCCCCCTTAGGCTCCTCTGGGCTGTGGTAGTTTCTCAGGCTTTTCTTGTTTTTGATAACCTTGACAGTTTCTTTTTTAAATGTATTTATTTAATTTATTTATTTTTGGCTGTGTTGGGTGTTCGTTGCTGCGCGTGGGCTTTCTCTAGATGCGGAAAACGGGGGCTACTCTTGGTTGCAGTGCGCAGGCCTCTCATTTCAGTGGCCTCTCTCGTTGTGGAGCACGGGCTGTAGGCGCGTGGGCCTCCGTAGTTGTAGCACATGGGCTCAGTAGTTGTGGTTCACGGTCTCTAGAGCGCAGGCTCAGTACTTGTGGCGCACGGGTTTAGTTGCTCCCTGGCATGTGGGATCTGCCCAGGCCAGGGCTCGAACCCGTGTCCCCTGCATTGGCAGGCGGACTCTCAACCACTGCGCCACCAGGGAAGCCCCTATAATATGATTCTTGTGTCAACCCTGACAGCGCTGGTGAAATCCTTTGCTACAAAAATATGTCTCTGCCTTATAGTTTTGTTTCAGTATTAGTTTCCACATTTGCCAGCAAGATACTTTTCATCCTACTAAACTAATAGGCCACTTAGTTGAATACTGGATAAAATACAAATGGCAGAGAATTCTCCATTTCTGTTTATAATTTTAAAAATTTCAACTAAAAGTGCAAAGCTTTTATCAATTTCTGTAGCTTGCTCTCTTCCTAAACCTACTTGCTTCTTCCATCAATATTTAAGTTTCTGGTTTTAAATAACTGTGACTCTCCTTTAATGTGTTCTCTGTTAAAGGCTTTCTCTCCCTTTAGAAGTGTTAGTAGGAGAAGTGGTATTTTTGTGGGAAGAAAACTGCATCTTCTCTACTACCCAGCTGTCAGGACTATAGAGCTACATCCTCAGTTGTATAATCAGAAACCTGGCCTGGCATCAACTAGTGGGATTAATAACCACTTTTTCAATTCCTTGCAATTAAAATATTTACATCAACTTCTCTTTGTTTTAACAATAGCATATAGAACCCAGTGTGGGTGTGGCTCATGATTCTGCTTCTCTGACTCATGATCTTAGACTTCTTGCTTCCAACTTCCTAATGAATGTGCCCTTTAGCAATTGCTGGGGGCCAGGTTTGTTTACTGCTACTCCTTTCCAACAGTTCAAGGCCACGAGGCATCTCTTGAATGTATTTCTTTGCTACAAAGTATTTCTCTCCCCTGCCCTCACCCCACTCTCAGGTTCTGTTGCTTATTTAAGATTTGCATCTGTAAAGAGTCCTTTGGGTTTGTTTCCTTGGTGGACTGGCTGTCTTCCAAGATTTTGTTGTTAATCTTGTCTGACAGTTTAAAGATGACCTTTTGGTGTTTTTATAAAACTTCTCAAGAAAAGGAAAACAGAAGTGCTCATCTAACCCTCTTCTAAAGACTATGCAAAAAAGCCAGTTGTTTTAAAACATTATGGCTGGTGATATAAATGGCTGCAGCATATTATATCTACACCTGCATGTTTTTAACTTCCAGAAACTAAAAATCAGCTCTGCAACATGCAATCAGCCATGAAGAAAGAAACAAACAAAAACCCAGTATTGAAAATTTTCTGCCTGATACCTGAATGTATTGGTGAACAAGCCTGCTACTTCTAGTATTTACATAAAGACAGTAGTCAAATAACCAATGCAGTAAAACAAACAATTCTTCTGTGAGAAAAAAAGAATGATGCTACTTAGAGTTGATGGACATGAACTTTAGGAATTTTAGAGCTGAAAATAATCTTGGAGGCCTCCTTTTATAGATGAGGAATATGAGGTCTATGGTGGTTAAGTGAATTGTCCAAGCCAGAGATGGGACTAGGGTCAAAGTTGAGGTCTTCTGCCAGGATGTTGAGCTTACTCTTTGAACTTGCTGGGTGTTTACATATTGCATCAACAGAGCCCATATGTACTGGATTTTCTTCCATTTACTGATAGAAGCAAGTTAGTGCCTTTACAGGTATTGTAGTATAAAATCAGCCCATTCAGTCAAACTAGTCAAAAATTAGTCAATCTAGGACTCCCAAAGAGACAATGCTTTGCAGGCTTTTTCTTTTCTTTTCTTTTCTTTTTCCACTGGAAATGGGAATTAGATAGATAATGCATGTTTGTGTGTATGTATGTATGTATGTATGTATGTATATATATATATATGTATATATATATATATATATATATACTTATATCTTGTTCAAATTTAAAAGAATACAATTTTTTATAGTCTATGTATGACATAAAAATAGAACATCATTAATCAAATACATTTTCAGTATTTATTTTTGTATGTAACTTCCTTTCTTTATGTATCTATACAGTTTTAAAGATAACGGGACAAAACAGAAATATTATTCACTTTCAAGCTAACACTGATAAATAATGTTTAGTCAGTGCCCTAAATTATGTAAAGACTAAAAGTTCCATTGTTCTATCTATTCTATGGAAAGTGGTTGATGTTTAGCTATGAAATAATGTATCAATCTCAGGAAACAATTCTTAGGTTAAAAAACTCATTTTCCCCGTGATGTCTTTTCACAAAGATTTAATTCAAAGAATTTGCCTTTGTAAGATCTCCATCACTTTTCACCATTGTTCCCATGCATGTTCCTGTTAAGAGTGCCTGATTCTGTTGCTAAGCAACCCTGCAGTCTTGTTGGGTCATGATGATGAACTAATAATTATTTAAAATGTGTCTGTTTGGATAGGGTCTTTTAAAGAATATCGTGATACTTTTGTGTAAGAGGCTGGGTAAGAGGGTTCTTCATTTCAACTTACAGTTCGACAGGAATATAAGTGAAAGAATGATGTTTTCCAGAAGAGTTGGAAGAATGCCAAGAGTACACTAAAAAGCACTAGGTCTTACTTCCTCCCGGTATGCTTTTTTTCTAGAAAAGGGTAAAAGTCAGTCAGATGACAAGTCAAGAAATTTACCAAAGGACTTCAAAGAAATATGAGGAACATCAATATTCCTCTTATTGACTAGATTAAATTATTATGTTTTTCCTTCTCATCCCAAATTCTTAAGAAAAATTGTCAAGCCATATTATGTTGAAAAATAAGTCCCATGTAAGCGAGACATGGGTATTTGAATTTTATCAGGCTTCCAGAGAAAACTAAATTGTTGATTAAATCCTCATCCTGCTTGCTCTTGTCCCAGACATCCCTCTCCAGTTCAGGAATATCCTCCTTTAAATAGCTTATTTAACCATATGGGACTGATGCCAGTAGCCTTAAGATTTTCTGTACGGTATACTGCGATATATAAGGGGACTACCATCATATCTCTAGCATGTAGTGAGAGTTAGTAAATAGCATTCCCAGTGTGTATCTGGAAAAACAAAAAGGTTGTTCCTTTAAACCATCTTTTTTGGTGATAAAGCAAAGAATCAAAGGTATTTCATTACTAAAGAATCCCAGAATGTCCTAACTCTAAGAGAAGAGCACTTCTAATGTCATCTCAAAATCCATCCAATCCAGAAGTAGAGCTGATGGTGCTACCAAGAGACAGAGTCTCCTTGTGGTGACACCACCTTCAAAAGTTTTGCAAGGTACCCCCAAACATCACCAGTTTTCTTTACAACCTTGCTTGTCTCTAGTATTTAAAGACACATCTGATACTTATTGATTCTATTTATATTTTGAGGGTGATCCCTTCTTAGGGATATCATCTCATATGCAAAGTTAAAAGTATTGATCATGTTTCTCTCCTAAACTTAAACTATTATAATTTATGTTTAAGGCAGCCAAATTGAACAGCTTTGGGGCCATAAAGGTGAGTGGTTAAATCTTGGTTCACTGTTCTGTAGGTGGTATATGGCCACTCCAGGTATCAGTTTTCTTACTTATAAAATAGGGTTTGCAGTGCTTTCTTCACAGATAAAGGATTAAATTTGATATGCTAACATAGTGTCTACCATATAGTGTACATTAAATGTGAGCCCTCTTTCCTATCTCCACTGGGTGTGGCCAACTTCTAGTTTTCTAGGATTTACTAGAAAATTTCATACCTTCTAGGAATATATGGCTTCTGATCATATTCCCTTACCATCTTCATTTTACTAAACTAAAGGCTCTTAATTTTTTTGTAATCCCCACATTCTTATTTCCTATCTCAGCTACTTTTCTGTTATTTTTTTAGAATTCAGTTTATTTTAGCAGGCATTAATTGAGGTAAGGGGAATTACAGTAGGTCCTGTGGTTACAAATGTAAACAGGATCCCTGTTCTCAGGTACCTTACAGTCTAGTGTCAAGAGTAGTAAACAGACAAAAAATTGCAATTTGACCTGATAAATTCTGTGATATTGGTAAGCCTGTGACAACACAAGGGAAATATCTAAATCAGATTAGGGAGGATGGGAGATTAAAGGTAAAGGAGCTTGCCGTACTTGTAGGCTTTTCTCTAGAGTTGGCAAACATCTTTACCTGTGTTCAAGGTTTAGATTGACCAAGACAGCCTTCACATTCCTTTCAGCTTAATAAAATTTTAGACAGGTTTCTTCCTGACTTATAGGCCCTTGACCTCCCCTTATTTAGAACATTTACTCTAAAAAACATGCAAATTCTTTTTTCACCCCTTTGACACGTAAATCTTCTTCTAGTAATCTTGCCAGATTTACAACCCAGGAATGTCTTTCTCACGGACATGGGAGCCATTTTTCGAAATGTAATCATCAAGAAAGATAGCACCGCATTCTCTGTGGGAGGGCAAGAGTCTAACTTCAATAAGTGCTGATTAGCAAACACAGATGGCCTAATCACATTAACCAGTCTCCTCCTAATGTCCTCCAGTACCAGTCCACTAGCTCACTCCAGAATTGATAAACTGTCCCACCTTGTGTTTCAGCAGAGTTTAGTCCAATCTCTCTCTCCAACTGCAATCGTTTTCAATAAACTTTCCCTTGCCTGTTTAAGTCTGTCCTTGGACAGGATGCATCCAGGTTTTGTACAAGGGGAAAAAACTGATTTTTGCCCAATAATCTACTCACTGATGCCTGGCACTTGGTCAACTTTTGTAATTGCTGATTAAAATAAGTCCATCATGTCAATGTCTAGGGGGAAATGTTTTCAATGGCTCTAAACACTTTGAGCAGTGATAAATGAAATCTCTGAGTTCACCATCTTCTAACTGGAACTAGAATTATTTTTCCAAAAATAAATTTCTTTACACTTATGCACAAAATGAGCCTCTGCCTCCAAGAGACTGTGAGTAGGCTCAAGTATCCACTCGTCCTAATAGCTTTATACTCGTTCTTTTGGTATTTCAATTATCTCAAGTGTTCAGAATCATGAATAAAGTTGGGAGCAATTCGTGATGATGTTAATCAACTATAAATTACTCAACAAGGGCTCCCCTTATTATACTCTCCATGAAGCTCCCTAGAGGATCAGCTCAGGTACTGGCCTCATGCACAGTCTACATTGAGAGGATTTCCAATAATTGATGGTTTTAGCCAAAATTTTGAATTCTAAAAATGGATGGAAATTTGGAAATTCTAAATCAATCATAGCAAATTACAAATTATCATCAAGAAAGAATGCATAATAAAAATTTCTAAAGGTTACTGTAGAAATTAAGCTTAAATTCAAATTTAATTCTAAGGTAAATAAAAATATGTACTCCATTTTCTTTTTTTCATTATAAAATTTATAAAACCAGAATTTTCCTTCTAATGTGCGCATCGGGTGTACTTGCTATTTCTTTCCAAAAAAAGTTTCACTAACTTAAGGACATATACAACATATGGCACCTTAGAATTAAGGAAATATGGGAGAATGATTTTGATTACCTCCTCATGCTACATGAAAACTCATTCCTTCAAACTTTCTTGAACAATTTTTTAAAAGATGCCAGTTATCTAACTCATACAAACAACCATATACATATGTACATCTTTCTTGTTGGGGAACAGACTTATATTAGTGTAAAAAAGTGGTCATTAAAGTTAATGTGTTCATTTTATATAGTTATAATTTAAGATATAGTAGAAATTGGTTTGAACATGATATATACCTTTTAAAAATATATTAGAGACTTATAGAACCACCTCACAGTGACTGTATTTGTCCATTATGAGGTTTAGAATATACTTTACTACTTAAATGAGTTGAGTATGATATTTTATCATTATACCTTTGCTTTTATCATATATTGTGGATGTAGAGTCTTTGGTCAGAAACACCCTCTATATTATAAAAACATCATTATAGAAAAATGCAGTATTCTTTTAATATATAATTTAACATGAAACTAGGACAGATTTTCAGCAGAAGAAGGGAGCTGCATATATTTGGCTTTTACTGGCAGGCCTGTTTCTGCCCAGTAATTACCCAGTCTTTACATACATGTTACAGTTCAGTGCTTTTAAGGAAATCCAGCTTTCTTTGCTCTCTGATCTTTTCTTCTCACAAAATACTTAGCAAACACATAGCTATTAGCTCCATAGGAAGTGGTTGTATATATCAGGTATTTTTCACAAGCCCACTTAACCAAGGTACCAAGTAATTTGACTAGAATCCAAACCAAATCAGTTGAAGAGCTAAGTGTGCAAAAAATCCTGTAACACACTAGATTCCAATGAGCCACAGTTTTATTAACACTGCATCATTTAGCAAACTCAGATGGGGTCTTTGGGTCTTTATGTTGAGTTTCTTTAATTGGCAAATGCTTAACAGCACACTTTATTGATTGATTGATTGATTGATTAAAGAATCATCTTTTCTTTAAATTTATTTATTTTGGGCTGTGTTGGGTCTTCATAGCTGTACGTGGACTTTCTCTAGTTGTGGGGAGTGGGGGCTACTGTTCATTGTGGCGCGCGGGCTTCTCATTGCGGTGCCTTCTCTTGTTGCAGAGCACAGGCTCTAGGCACGTGGGCTTCAGTAGTTGTGGCACATGGGCTCAGTAGTTGTGGTGCATGGGCTTAGTTGCTCCACGGCATGTGGGATCCTCCCGGACCAGGGATCAAACCTGTGTTCCCCACATTGACGGGTGGATTCTTTTTTTTTTTTTTTTTTTTTTTGCTGTACACGGGCCTCTCACTGCTGTGTCCTCTCCCGTTGTGGAGCACAGGCTCCGGATGCGCAGGCTCAGCAGCCATGGCTCACGGGCCCAGCCGCTCCCCAGCATGTGGGATCTTCCCGGACCGGGGCACGAACCCGTGTCCCCTGCATCGGCAGGCGGACTCTCAACCACTGTGCCACCAGGGAAGCCCCGACAGGTGGATTCTTAACCACTGTGCCACCAGGGAAGTCCCTAAGAGCCCACTTTAAATGCAGTTACACAATGACATCATGATAAGAAATGCTATAGGAATATAGGCATAGAAAAAAAAAATTATCATCACTCACATATGCCCTGAGCATTTTCTGCTGAAGAGAGAATCTGAACTCCATAATGAGGGTACTAATACATTACATGCTTCTGATAGTAAGTTCTTATCACTTGAGAAATATCATTAAACATTATATCTCTGCAGCTTAATCCTTCTTAACCTGAAATATACCTTTAGAAATAATATTTTAAGAGTTAGAGAAAATTCAGCTAATACATAGCTATTTATCTAAATATTTACGTGAGATAATTATGGAGGCATTCTATTAATAATTTTGTGAAGACATTGTAATAACAATTTAGTCTTAGAATTTTAGAAAAAAATAAACCAATAAAAAGGTACTTCTTCTGGTTCAAACTGTACAAATGAAAATTCTGAACCTAAGTAAATTGGGCAAAGTATGTTGCTGTTTCATAAGTTAATGAAAGTAAATTTATTTATTAAATTTTTATTTATTTATAGTTTCATGGGTTTATAACACATAAGGTTCATGTGTATAATATTATATTTTGACATTTATATAAACTACAGTGTGCTCACCACCAAAAGGTTAGTTGTCAACTGTCATCATATTGTTGACCCCCTTTACCCATCTTGCCCTCCCTCCACCCCCTTCTCCTCTGCTAACCACTACTCTGTTCTCTGTATCTATTTGTTTCAGTTTGGTTTCTTCATTCATTCTGTTTTGCTTGTTTTTATATGCCACATATGAGTTAAATCATATGGTATTGGTCTTTCTCCATCTGGTTTATTTCACTTAACCTAATACCCACAAGGTCCATCCATGTTGTCCCAAATGCCAAGATTTCATCTTTTTATGGCTATTATTCCATTGTAAGTGTGTGTGTATCTTCTTTATCCATTCATCCATCAGTGAACACTTAGGTTGTCTCCACATCTTGTCTATTCTAAATAATGCTGTGATGAACACAGGGGTGCATATATCTTTTCAGATTAGTGTTTTTGTATTCCTTGGATAAACACCCACAAGTGGAATAGCTACATCATATGATAGTTCTAGTCTTAATTTTTTGAGGAATCTCCATGTGATTTACCATAGTGGCTGCACTAATTTACATTCCCACCAAAAGTGCACAAGGGTTCCCTTTTCTTCACTTCCTCTCCAGCACTTATTTCTTGTCTTTTTGATAATAGCCATTCTAATGGGTGTGAAGTGATATCTCCCTGTGGTTTTGATTTACATTTCCCTGATAATTAGTGATGTTGAACATTTTTCACATGCTTGTTGGCCATCTATATACCTTCTTTGGAAAAATATCTATTCAGTTTCTCTGCTCGTTTTTTAATTGGATTGTTAGCTTTTTTGTTGTTGACTTGCTTGAATTCTTTATCTATTTTGGATATTAGATACATGATTTGTAAATATCTTCTCCCATTTGGTAGGTTTTCATTTTGTTGATGTTTCCTTTGTTGTCCAGAAGCTTTTTAGTTTGATAATAGTCCCATTTGTTTAGTTACGCTTTTGTCTCCTTGCCTGAGGAGGCATATGCAGAAAGATATTGCTAAAACCAAAGTCAAAGCGAATACTGCCTATGTTTTCTTCTAGGAGTTTTATTGTTTCAGATCTTACATTGGAGTCTCTAATCCATTTTGAGTTGATATCTATGCATGGTATAAGATAGTGGTCTAGTCTCATTCTTTTGTGTGTGGCTATCCAGAAAAACTAAATTTAGATGCTCTCCATCCTTTCATCAAATTTTCAACCCATTCAGATTAATCTGCAAAACTTCATCAAGAGGTTTGAAGGTAGAGAACTTTTTACTGTCTAGCTGATTTTTAAGAGTGATTAGGGCAGAGTTATAAATCAAATTACTGCAAAAAACGTTCTGGCTAGTCCATGTCAGTCACTTTCCTAAATTTCAAGGTTATTGACTGCTCAACTTATCTTATGACTTTACATTTGAAAGCCTCAAATTAGCAACAAGTTTTCATAGGATTCAAAGCAGTAGGGGTTTTACAGAATGATTCTGTTAAATTAATCTTTTCCTCATTTGAAACGTAGATGATTAAGATACATATTAATTTATTCAGAAAAGTCATACATTTTTTCAATGGAAAAAGTCTTCCCTTCTGTGCTCCCTAGGGCTATTTGTGTGCAAAATTTAACAAATATTGGTTCAACTCTTTTATTTTTCTGATTCAAAACTTCAGCATGAGTGATCATTAGTTGGATGGCTAACGAGACAGTAATCTCCTCAAACATCTTTTAACCCACTTGTACATTCTACATGAAGCAGCAGCTCAGTAACTGTTGAATGAACGAGTGGACAGATCCCACTTACCCAGAAGACTGAATTCTTCTTTAAGAATCTGAGGTTTAATTTTGTGGTCAAATGTTTAGAAATGGAAATAGAACTCAAAGTTCCACTTGACTTATAACGTGACTTCTGTCCTCAGCAGATGGTTAAAAAGGTTAGTTCTACCAGTGGCTTCAGAAAACATACAAAAGGTGTTAGCAGAACCATGATATTTATGGTATATATTTGATTGTTTCAAGAATTGAGTGAACAGGTATTACTTGTAAGGGCAATCAGGTGCCAGTTTCAATGATCAGGCCTGAACTGCAGGGGTTTCACACTCAGCCCTGCTCCTTGTTAACTCTGGCTTAACTCATTATGCTTCCTGATGCTGCCACACAGCTCCTTATTTTGAGGTAACAGGTGATCTGACTATGCTTTTTTGTTTGTTTGTTTTTCTAACGTTACACAGAAAGCTAGAGTCAAAAATGTGTGTGTAGTCTGAGAATGATACTTTGGATATATTGCTATTTATGATAAGCCCAGATTTACATGTTTACCTCGAACTGGAAAAAAATTGCTAACTAGAATTTCCCCCGTAAAAGTAATTACTGACAATGTCTTCCTCCTTAACCACATGGACCTATATCAAGGCTGCTTATCTGTGCAAGATACCAAAGTTGTTACCACAGGACTATGCTATCAGAAGCCGATTTTCTGCCAGTGGGCTGGGCCAGCTTTTGCAAACTACAGGAAACCTGGGTTCCTAAAATAACCTAAGGGACACTCCTGATCTAAACTCAAACAGAATGGGGTTAATAACATAAATCCTTGCAGGAAGTTTGGACACTGAAAAGATCTGTCACTGAGGATGGCGATTCAGCTTAACAAATGAGGCAATGAGACTGATGGAATACGCCCTTTCCAAAGAAGTTACAATGATTTCCGTTGATACTATCAGTATTTCCACAGTCCTCTGTTTCCAGGAGGTTATATATAGTATCACAGAAGAACCCTGAGAACAGATAATCAAGCCTTTATAAAGAATCAGAGAAATATATTAAATGTCTCTTAACAAGGAGAATTGAACTTTTTTACTAACAATAACCATTATTATCATTATAGAATTATTATATTGTTCTTAATATTTTATTATTAAATAAATATTATCTGCAGGGAAGGCAGATTGGCATCACATAAGTGTTACGTCACTGAAAACTAATCAATACACACACAAAATAATGTGCTAAGGCTACACTAGGGAGTCTCACTTCTGATCTCAAGGTTATGCCAGTTTATCCCAATTTCTCGACAAAACTCTTTATCAAACTTATTGTATCTTATCCCGCACTATATCGGAACTGTTTCAAAAGGGATCTTGTTAGTCATTTTCCTTAAAAAGAAAGAGAGAAATCCAAGTCATGCCTTTTCTATGAAATCTTTGGAGGGTGCTATGACAATGTTATTTGTAGCTCAGCCCACAATTCATATTCTTCAGCTTTTACCCAAAGTCACCTGGCTCTGCTTGCTAGGTATCATCTTCTAAGACTCCAAGAGATATTGCCAAAGCTTTCTCCAGAGACTAGGATTGGAAAAATGACGGCATTATTAAATGCTGAACTTGACAAAAATCATTTCTATTTTGAGCACCCTAACATAGTTATCTTCATTTTGTATAATCCTTTTTTGTTTTAAACAAGGATGTACATTTTTACATGGTTGCAATTACAGCAAACACAGGGTTTTGTGTTATTCCTTCACCATTTCCAATAACGAAAGCATTTTTCATATATTACAATTGGGGGATTATTTTAATGTTAAAGAATACATGATATTTAATGGATACAATCGATATTTAATTTAATCAGATTCCTATTACTAGCTATTTGTCTTCATTTTTTCCTGATTACAGATAGATTCACAAATAATATTATTATGAATATTTTTTTTCCTCTACAGAATTGTTTCTTTGAATGAGACCGGGGTTATGGTTTGTTTGGCTTGTATTGACAGTATTTATAAAAGTGTAAATCTGAATGTGTTTAGGTGAGGCAAGTACAGTAACCTGTATTCCCATTGCCTTCCCCCAGGCCAACATTGCACATTTAGATTACTTGCTTGACCCTGAAAGCATGTGAATTTTTGACTCCTGGATTACTGGGTCAAAGGTGTAAGTATCTTTATGACTTTCAATAACAATGATCATTTAACTCTTCTAAACCAGTTATACATGTATTTCAATGTCACCAACTTTCATTTATTTGAGTACTTTCCAAACGTTAGGTGCTGTATAGGCATTGGGGACACAATGAGCAAGTAAGACAATGAACAGGGAGTTACAATGCAGTCTGAATTAATAGAACTTAGAAGAGGGTACTAAGGGAACCCGTAAGAGAAGCAGAAACAAGTCTTCTCCAAATCGGGTCATTACATGGGGAAGTGGTAGCAAGTAGAAGAACGGAGGAAGGAGAGAAGTCCAGGCAAAGAGAGCACCACATGCAATGGCCTGGAAAACATAAAGCAAGCATATTTTAAGTATTATGAGAATGGAGAGGGTGAGGTTAGTGTTGAAA
Source organism: Mesoplodon densirostris (assembly GCF_025265405.1). Taxonomy (NCBI): domain Eukaryota; kingdom Metazoa; phylum Chordata; class Mammalia; order Artiodactyla; family Ziphiidae; genus Mesoplodon; species Mesoplodon densirostris. The sequence continues at coordinate 101,974,802 of NC_082672.1, forward strand.
GACATGAATATATATGAAAAAGCATATATATATGATTTTATAATGTAGTCATCATTAGGTATCATTTAATAATTTTTTGTCAAATTTACTAACTATATAAGCATGTTATACATGTAAAGTAGATTTAGTATGCATCGCCTCTAAGAAAATGCAATTCCTGACATAATCAGCAGAATGAAAAGTGACACAGAGATTAGAAAACTCCCCAGCACTTGAGAGAAGAGAGGTTTGTGCAGTTTGATGGCAGCACAGGCCCATGTGTAGGAGAAGGGGAGGTGATGGAGCAGCAGGGATAGGTTAGAACAGTTGGAGTGCCTGGAGGGCCAGGCCAAGGAGTTCACTTTGCATTAACTCAGTGGTCAATGAAATTACATAGCCATTTTAGAGGAAACAAAATTATAATTAAAACTGTAGAGGAAACACTCATTCCTTTCACTAAAGCAAAATGCAGAACATCCTGGTGTCAGCACTGGAAAACAATCTCCAGGTAATTGAAGCAGGAAAACCACATGCATTTAGGGGTTCTCTCATTTTCATTATGACTGCTACCACCATAGCAGCCTCTAGGCTTCCATTCTAACACTTTTGTCCAGGTATGGAGCAATCAAAAACATCTTGCTTTGTTTCACTTTAGTACAAATGATATAGAAAAGACATCAAAAGAATTTATTAAGTGATGAGAGAGAATAACTGGGAAACAAAGCGTGTGTATGAAATATATAAACAGTCTAGTCTACAAAGAACTACTTTATTCTTTATAGAACATTGTTAGCCCATAGTCCATGTTATTCTACATTGGACACCAAGTATCTGTTAACCCTATGAAATAGTATGTAAGACATTATGTGCACTTATATAGTCTTTGTATACAGGATGTGATGGAAGAGGACCTCTACCAATAGATAGAAAAGAAGCTCTTGTAATTGTGTGTTATGCAAGCCAAAAGCGGATGGGGTAATTTGCCAGAAATAATACTATAAGGGATATAAGTAATTTGGTCCAAGTACTCCACTCTCTGGGTTGCATTATTCAAGAGTAAATTTTAGAATGTCTGGAAGCAGAGGTCTTACCCAGTGTTCGAGACATATGAGGTCTCTGAGAATTTCTCTGAAATCACACTGAACATCTTGTGTACATGTATGTGTGTGTGTATATCTCCTGGGAAGTCTTTAAAAGGCTCATAAGCTCTTTTATGGCACTTCTTCAATTCACTTCTGTGCTGGACCTCCCCATTTATGAAAGCAGAAGTTTCAGCCTCTGAGACTTTGGGCACAAGTCAGCAGGTGGTGACAGCTTTCTCTTCCAACACTGCATCTTTTAAGCATTCTTAAGAAAGCAAGCAGCCATCAGTTATGAACATCATTCAGGTGACGTTCTGTATTTATGAACTGTATTTGAGATTAAAAGACGGGAAAGAGATGGGAAGTGAGTAGACATGAGACTATTATAGGGCTCAGGAGAAAAGTGGCAGAATCTAATTACGATGGGTTGAGTGGGAATACAGAAATGAGGATGGGCAGAGGATGCACATCTTGGTATTTGGTATATACCGCAGGGTTTTTTCCACCAAGTTGTCATTCTGTGTTTGGAAAACAAAATTGGGGGGAAAATGAAATCAAAGAGTAAGTCAGTGCTTGGCATATAATAGGAATGTAATAAATTTTGGAAAGACTCACACTACCATGGTGAAACTTTTAGTACTAAACCTATATTTAGTATTAAACATATATTCATTTGCAGAACAGACAGAAGTTGGACTTTTATATTACTAATGCTTACAATACTTCAACTTCTGGTCATCTTATACAAGTTCATTAGACCACTGATCATTGTTGCAATGGAGTTCTGAAAGTTTAATTTTGAGATGTGAATGAGAAATGAGGTCATGGCATAGATGAAGACAGGCAATGAAACTATAAAATTGGTAAGCTTGGTCTATGAGAACCTATATGAGCAAAGAATCTGAAAAAGAATAGATATATGAATATGTATAACTGAATCACTTTGCTGTACACCTAAAACTAACACACTGTAAATCAACTATACTTCAATAAAATTAATTTTTTAAAAATTAATTAGTTAAAATTAAAAAACATTAAGCTTGGTGAACTGTAGTTGACCTCATTCAGGAAAGTAGAAGTAGGCACTGGTTCTGGAGGATACAGGAGTGGTTTGAATAGAGAGAGGGCCAACTTTACTTCCTAACAGTAAGTTAAAATTAGGGGAATACAGAGATTAGAGAATAATAATCAGAAAGTGGCATAAATGTAAGAAGCAGGCTGGCTCTTCTTATACTAGAGAAAGAGAAAGCTAAATTTGTGGTGGAGATGGTAGGGGAATCATTTGAAACAATCCAGATTTCAATTGAAGTGAAGAGGTCAGAAAATATTAAGGATAAATAAAGCTTAGTTTATTCATTAGGAACATGGAAATTAGGAACATGGAAGTTAGAGTTAGTAAAAACCAGTCTCAAATGATAATTCTCTAATTTGATAATTCTGAACTAATCAGAATAAAATATGAACTATAGTGCACATTAAGTCAATGTTGAGGAAAATGATGTATTTATTGGAGTACAATTCAGTTGTTATTTTACAATGCTTTAACAAAAGTACACACTAAATACATAGAATTTATATATACTATAGTATAAGTATACTTTTTAGCATAGAAAATTACAAAATTATCTAATCACTTAAAAGAAAATAGCATTATCCTTCTCACAAAGTTCTGAAATTAAAGAAAAAAATTATGAAGATATAAACTATTCACTGAAGTTTCTGAAATAATCAGAAAGCTTGAATCAAAGAGAGATTGCATTTAAGGAGGACGTGCTATTATTTAGTTCAATGGTTAAAGAAACAGAAAAATTAAATGGGAACACTTTTCTGTTAAACTTTCCCCTCGGGCAGCTGGTATAAATAAGGGAGCTAGTATGGACCCTCCATTTCCCTTGAACAGGTGTTAACTTCTTCCTGTGTAGAGGGTTTCACTTCATGGTTAAGAGCATGGCCTCTGGGCTCAAATCTTTTGTGCCTGAATCCTGGACATGTCACTTGTTAAGTGTGCAACTTTTGGCAAGTTTCTTACTTTCTCTAAGCCTCAGTATTTAACTGTGTAATGTGGATAATATTTGTGAGGGTTAAATGCCACTGACAAAGGGTAACTGGTATACATTTAAGCGCTCAATAAATTTGTCTATCAGGAGGAGTTTGGACATAGAGGGAGATGGTAGATAGATTCAGAAGGGAAATGTGAGAATTCGTTTAGAGTGAACAGTTTCGAGGAAGATGACAACTGAAAGGGGGGTCCTCCTTCCCATTCAGCTGCTAGAAAAAGAGGTGTGTTTAACAGAACAGAGAAAACAGGCTGAAAACTGGTGGCCCTGTGGGCATTGGAGGAGGGGAAGCATGTTAGAAGTGTTTCACACACAGACCGAAGAAGCTAAATACTACACATCCAACAGAGCTGCGGATATCTATTTAAGTATGTCTGTGGGTCTATCTGTACAATGTTTCTCTTGAAAAGTCAGCAAGCGCTGTGAAGATAGAGCTCCAATCCTCTCTGACACTTGTTTAGGGGAGGGGAGGCAGCAGAGAAATCTCAGAGTGGAAGACAACCTACAAATACCTGCAGGGACATACATGACTACTTTCCACTTTCCTCCTGGTATCAGAAGGCAAACATGCTAGCACCTCTGTCTTGGACTTCCCAGCCTCCAGAACTGTGAGCAATAATTGCTGTTGTTATAATCTACCCAGTTGGTGGTATTTTGTTATAGCAACATGATTGGAGTAAGATAGCATCTTTCTACCTTAGAGGAATAATTCCTAGACTAATTACCTAGTAAAATTTGTGCATTACCTCAACATACACCAAGTGATGCTGGATGAGGTAAAATCCAGAAACAAGGTTGCTGAAGAGTTCTGTCATGATCTACTCTCACATACTATCACATACCTCAGAGATACTACATATTTACTTGTGTTAGGAGCTTCACATGGCAGTGGTTTTCTTCATGGCAGTGTGAACACCAGCATCACTGCTACTTGCTACTCCTAAAGGAGCTTGAATGCCTCACTCCTCTTCCTTGAGAGCTATTCCAGTTTTCACTTGGCTGATCTTCAAGCTACTTATCATAAGTGTCCATTCTCTTGATTTTCAGGAACACTCATTACTATTATATCCCTCAGGGCAATTTTAGAAGTTTAAAGCAATGAAGAGCAGCTTCTTACGATAAGAAAAATGAATAAGGTGGGTTGTTGTTCATTTATTGATCATTTATGAGTAGCTGTCATATGCCAGGCATTGGGGCATTGTGCTTTTGACGTCAGAAGCAGTCCCTGCTTTCAAGTGTCTCTGGTAAAGCTGGGAGGAGTTTCAACTGGACAGAATAGTATAACATAATGAGTAGATAAGTGCCAGGACAGGGTGCCAGCGTGGGAAGGAGGACACAGAGAAAGAATGAGTTCATCATGAAATATTTTTGAAGAACAGGACACCTGATTTGTGTTTTGAAGGAAATGTAGAAGTGTGAAAGACAACCAAAAAGTTTCAGAAGTGAACATTCTAGGCAGAGGCTACAGCAAGATTTAAAAAGCAAGAGGGCACAAACCACAGAGCTGATCTCCCTGTGCTACGTGGCTGCTTCCCACTAGCTATCTGTTTCACATTTGGTAGTGAGTGTATATATGTCCTGTGACCACCTAGAGGCGTGGGATAGGGAGGGTGGGAGGGAGACGCAAGAGGGACGAGATATGGGGATATATGTACATGTATAGCTGATTCACTTTGTTATAAAGCAGAAACTAACACACCATTGTAAAGCAATTATACTCCAATAAAGATGTTAAAAAAATAAAATTAAATTTTAAAAAAGACACGAGGGCATACAGAGCAATGGTAGTCCTAAAGAACTGCCAATAGGTACGTATGACTGGAGTGTAAGATCATTTGAGCAAGTAATGCAAAGGATGCCAAAATGTGCAGTGGATAATCTAAGGTAAGGATATATCACCTTTCTTTTTTTCACCCTAGAAATATTTACTGAGTGACTCTTATGTGCCAATGATTGTTGTAGGTTCTGCAGTGAAAAAATCATGACTCTACCTGCACGGAATTTGCATTCTACCTAGGGAAGAGACCGAAAATAAACCAATACCCAAATATTGATATATTGTTTGGCAGACGGGAACAAACATATGGAGAAAACTATATCAGAGATGGAATGGAGCATGTGTAGGTTAATGTGTGCACCTGCATGGGGATGCACAACAGCTGTTTTTTATAGGATGATCAAGGTCTCACTGATGTGGTGACATTTGACCAGAGACTTGAAGGTAGTCATATCCTATCTATTATCACAACCTCTAGTATCATATTCTATTTATATGTGTATGGATTACTTTTCTAGAACATTTCCAGAGGATGAAATCGTAAATGCAAGGGCCTTTGGATGGGAGGACGTTGAGTGTTGAAAGTACAAACTAAGAGGCTGGTGTTCCTGGTGTGGAAAGAGTGAGAAGAGCAGTGGATAAACTGGAGAGCTGGTGGTGGCGAAGGGGGTGCAGAAAAGATAGGGCTTTTTAGAGTCTCTTTAAGTACTTGTTCCCTTGTGGCTCCCCACCTCTTAGACAGAATCAAGGAACTGTCTAGTCACAGGCAGTGGAGAATAGGCATTTGATAGTTTTTGCTGAAGAGTTAAGCTTAAAAGCCTAAAATCTTTATGGACAGAGAGAAATTTTGCTAAATTTCTTCTTTACTACATCAGAGTAATAGATGGATAAATCCAAAGAATTTTCCACAAAGGGAAAGCACCATCAGGATTTGCGTATTTTTTGTTTTGTCTTGTTTTTTAACAAGAGGGAAGGGAAATTACCGTTACTATTTGTAATCTAGAAAGACTGGGGTAAAGAGAGGTTAAATGGCTCATTCACTGCAAACCTGGGCTTAAGAGGACAGTCAAGAGTGTTCAACATGATGCCCTCGGGCAATCACTTACTCAGAGGAGGGCCAATTACTTTTTAAATTAAATTAAATTAATTTATTTATTTATACAGCAAGTTCTTATTAGTTATCTATTTTATACATATTAGCGTATACATGTCAATCCCAATCTCCCAATTCATCCCACCACCACCACCCTTGCCCCGCTTTCCCCCCGTGGTGTCCATACGTTTCTTCTCTACATCTACGTCTCTATTTCTGCCTTGCAAACCGGTTCATCTGTACCATTTTTCTAGATTCTACATATGTGTGTTAATATACGATATTTGTTTTTCTCTTTCTGACTTACTTCACTCTGTATGACAGTCTCTAGGTCCATCCACGTCTCTACAAATGACCCAAGTTCATTCCATTTTATGTACGTACTACGTCTTTTTTATCCATTTGTCTGTCAATGGGCATTTGGGTTGCTTCCATGACCTGGCTATTGTAAATAGTGCTGCAATGAACATTGGGGTGCATGTGTCTTTTTGAATTATGGTTTTCTCTGGGTATGTGCCAGTAGTGGGATTGCTGGGTCATATGGTAATTCTATTTTTAGTTTTCTAAGGAACCTCCATACTGTTCTCCATAGTGGTTGTATCAATTTACATTCCCACCAACAGTGCAAGAGGGTTCCCTTTTCTCCACACCCTCTCCAGCATTGGTTGCTTGTAGATCTTCTGATGATGCCCATTCTAATCGGTGTGACTTTCAATACGCTTCCCTGGGGCGGTAGTGATTATCTTCCCAATAGCTTGGGCAGATTGGTGAAGAAGATCAGAAGCTGACTTCAGCTTTTCATAGCTCTCCATCTTTCTACTTCCTAAATTCCCATTCCTTTTACTTGAGCAGTGGTTCATCAAATATGTAACAGCAGCAGAAGCTTCTCCTAGAAACTTGTTAGAAATGCAAATTCCCAGCTGAGGCTCCGGAAATCATTGTTTTGACAAGCCTTCTGATTCTAGCTAAAGCTTGAGACCCATTGCTCTTCTTCTGATCTGAGAGAGAGGGGCGGGGGGGAAGAGAGAGAAAGCCCAGGAAAGAATGCTGGAAAGTAAATTCAGAGAGCTTTTTATATGGGGATTTTACTGTGGTAACTTACAAATGGTTGAAAAACACCCACAAATTGAAACATGTAGCTACTTTAAGGACTCTTTAGCAGAAATCAATCTTATTCCCGATCTATTACTTAATAGGTCATTTCCTCATAGGGATGACTAACAGCAATTCAACAGAAAATGCTTTTTATATTTAAATAACACTTTCTGTTCCAAGATGTCAAAATGTTTGACAAGTGGTCAAAATGCAGCTCACTAATATTCTCAACCCCATGGTAGTAAATAACCCACATCTACCATCACTGCTGTTTACTGGTGATTGCTTTTCTGGGAAAGTTGAAGCGCCTTTGCTATCTCTGTAGAAAGTCAATGACTCAAGGAGGAAACGTCCTTCTTCTTGGTTCCCATAGGAAACCAAATTGATAAATCACTCACTGACTTCTATTATTGCATCTCAAGGATAGTTAACAATGCTCATCAAGGAAAAATCCCAAAGAACACTCTTGCCCTATCTCTGATTAAACCTGATTTTGGAAAATCATCTGGCTCAATCTACATTTACTTACAATATGAATGCTACTTAATTCCCTATTACTTCTGGTTACACAGGATCAATGCCACTTGAAGAGTAAGAAGCAAAGGTTCACTACATTGGGGTCTCCTTGACAGCCAAGCCTATGCCTTAGTCATTTTGACTCCCTAGTGACCAGCTTGGTATCTGGAATAGTATATGCGATCAGTAGTTATTTCTTGAATGTATGATGTATGAATGAGTCAAGATATTTTGAGAGTTGGAGTCATGGGTCAAGAGGAGAAAACGTGGTTTAAAAAACCCCACTAAATTCTCAGAAGCCGGTGCTGCAATGAATGCTAATAACAACTTGACAATGTCCTCTGTCATTGCAAATAATGTGATACCAACATCTACTAATCAATCAAAAAAAGACTTTCAGAATCCAAATTTGCATAGGATTTTGAGCTGGGGATTCCTCTCACCCACCTTTTCTTATGATAAAACTTGGAACTGTAGTGTCAATAGATAATATGCCAGGTTTTCACTTAAAATTGGAAAATTTAATCGAATTTCGGAGGCATGAAATAAAACTGATGGGCAAATATTAGAATTTCCATCAATGAAAAAGCTTAATTTCTAAAATGCTGAAGGTTAGTTTATCAAAATACTGAAATTGCCTCATATCATAAGTCAAAGCACCCTCTCCTTACTAAATAAGGAGCTACAAAGTTGTACAATTACTGTCAATAATTTTTTTACTTGGTTTGAAAAAGGTTGCTTGTTTTAAATAAAACAAAGTTCAACTGAAGTGACTATAATATCATCAGTCTTGTAAAACTCCTTGTGTTAGATTTCTTCTATCCCCAAGATGCCAACCATGCATATTAAACGGACTCTTGTTTTTTGCGTATGATTTCTGTACATCTTTCCTCTATGAATTTTCATGTTAAGTACCCTTTCTTAGAGTGTGGATTGTAACCACTCTGTTTAAAACTCTATCACCAGTACCTAGAACAGTGCCTGCCACATAAGAAACACTTAATAGGGCCTCCCTGGTGGCGCAGTGGTTGAGAATCCGCCTGCCGATGCAGGGGATACGAGTTCGTGCCCCGGTCTGGGAGGATCCCATATGCCGCGGAGCGGCTGGGCCCGTGAGCCATGGCCGCTGAGCCTGCGCGTCCGGAGCCTGCGCGTCCGGAGCCTGTGCTCCGCAACGGGAGAGGCCACAACAGTGAGAGGCCCGCATACCGAAAAAAAAAAAAAAAAAAAAAAAAAAAAAAAAAAAAAAAAGAAACACTTAATAAAATTTCTAAATTATCTTGATTAAAATCCATACTCATCCTAGCTTTAAGCACATGAAGACAGAAATAGGTTCCAACTGCATAAGAACACGTGACTAATCCAGAGGAAATGTTAACTATAAGTACAAATTATCTGTTGATTAAAATACAGAACATGTCTGAGATTTGGAATTCCTTCCTAATAACCCTGAGTCAGAGCTGTGGTCAAGGCTTACTGGGGGCATGGTACCATTTTCTGAGGACACACTCAGAAGAGGAAGAAGTTGATGAGACAGCATGCAAGATTTTCCAGGCTCAAAATGGAACTTGACTCATCTGCATGGAACCATCCAGCGAAACACAGAAGAGCTCACTCTTGTGCTGGATTAAGCTCACCCTGGTGGAACGGAATGGAACAGAAACAAGAGACTGAGGTCTAGGTTTTGAGGATCTTCACTCCACTTACCTGCTTTCACAGAACCAGGCAACGGACAAGAAGAAATGTGGAACTGTTGCTGTGTACCTCTAAACAAATACAGTCACCCTATGCAATAGAATGTGTCATAAATCTGACCAATTAGAATAATTCCTCCATTCTTGGTGGAGTAGCTCTGATAGAAATGGACAGAGCTGGGCTCGGGGTGGGAAGGGGGTGGTTTCCTTCTGTTACAAGCTCTAAACTTTCTTCAAGTTTCCTATGATATAAGCCTAACTAAAATTTATGGACTTTTGAAAAAGAGTAGGTACTAAAATTAAATAAGCTGAGAGTGTTGAGGGTGAAAAACATGATAACAAATTTAAGGAAATGTAGAATTATTACTATGAGAATTAACAGAACTGTGTTTGTTCCAAATATGAGCCTGCTATAGCATTTTAATTATGAATAGAATTAAACAGAAATTCACTTGCTGTCACCATCTGATAATATTACCAGAGACTTCCCTTAAGGAAATTTAAAATTATTTCTTCTATGTAAATCTCTACAAGTCCTTATTTTCAACCTTATTATAAGAAATAACACACAGTAGCAACAAGCTGGCAGAATTTTGACAATTCTCCTGCCTCCCTCCATTCCGCCTTCTTTTCCTCTTTCCCTCCCTCCCTTTCCCTCCTCTTCCCTCACTCCCTTTCTTTCCACAAAGCAAGTAAATGGGTACATAGAAAATAGTAGGGGTCACACGCTTTCATTACAGGGGTTGGGAATGTGGACTCTCACAAAAACAGACTTGATTTTAAATACTGTATCTGTGCCTTACTAGCAGTGTGACCATGAATAATTTAATCACTCTGTGCCTCAGTTTGTCCGGCTGTAAAATAGGTGCAAACAGAACCTACCTCTTAGGATTGTTGTCAGGGGGGATTCCAACTGGTTTTAAAATAGTATTTAGCACAGAGGAAGCATAATAATTATTATTTTTCACTTCTCTGAATATATAAAACATTTAGTATTGGGATTCATAGTCTCAAAATCTAACACTCACTGATGTGAATATCTGATTGGCTAAATGGAGAAAAACACTGTTATAGTAATTATTTCTTTAGTTTCTCATTTTGTTTTTTTAACTGAAAACCAGAATCACAATTTCTTGGTATTATCTGTTATCAATGAACAGTATAAGACTGTAATATTATTTTTGACAAGGCACTGTATATTTGAAATGAAGAAAACTAAGAAATAGTAGTAAATAAAACTTTTCTTGTACTAATCCCAAGTGAAAGATGAAATTAATGATGATATATATGTGGAAACTCTGGAGAAGTCATACAGAAAGAACCTCAAGTACTTGAGGCACACTTGAAATTCAAATGACATTAAATGACTAATTCTTAAATCAAGAACCCTTCACTAAAATTAAAAACACAAATGCTTCCTTTTTCTTGATTTCTTGTAGGAAGTGAAAGAGTACCCGGTAGGTGTCAGACTATTTTAAAAAGCAGGTTATAGAGATGATATTTCAGGAGTGTAAAAATACTAAGGCGGATCTCATAAATGATTGGTATATTATTTAATTCAGGTTAGCATCAGAATTGTCAATGTTTGTTTCTTAAGCAATGCAATCCTTTAGGTAGGAAGCATGGTTCTTTGGAGAAGTTGAGAGACACAAGATACACAAAACTGGAATATGGTGCAAAAACAGACAGTATCGATTTTTTAAAATTAAACCTAGGAATTATTTAACATGGCCATTTCTTTGGGTTGAAGAAAGAAATTCATATAGATTTTCCTGGTTCAGGCTCCAGTGAGGTCTATAGGCAAATTTGCAACTAGAGCAAGATTCAGACCTATTTCCATTTTTGTGCTTACCTCTTAAATATGTCCAGTTCCTACAGCATAGAGGAAAGCACTAGATTGGCCATGGCATGAATGGCCAGGTTAGGATTCTGGCCCTGCCACTTAATAACTGTGTACGGCTTAAACAGGCAATTTGCTAAACTTCATGAATTTCAATTCCCACTCTCCAACCCCCACCCTGGGCAAAATGAGTAGAATCTTTTTTTCTACCAACTCTAGAGAGTTAGGATGGTCTGAGGAGAAAATGTACATAAAAATGCTTTGAAAATTATTTAATGCTTTAAAAATATTATTTATCATTATTATTTCAAGATGAGGGAAAACTCCCCCTCCGCTAATATATTCAGCTTTTTATGGCCACCTAGATCTTCCAGAAAGCTACATAAAACCTGAACATTTTAACAATACTCGGCAATGTTTAGATGTTAAAATAAAATTATCCAAACTGGCACATTTCTTCTTAAACAGTTCTAAAAGTAATACATACATAGTGCAATGAATTTGGAAATACAGAATGAGAACGGGAGCAAGTAAAGGTCACCCTGACTCTCTTATTTCTTGAGTTAACCATTGATAAATAATTTTTACATTTTCTTTGGGTCTTTTTTCTCTATGTGCGTGATATTCAAAACCAAGTGGTGAATATGCTGTATTTATTATTTAACATTCTTCTCTTCTCACTTGACATTTTACAAAAAACAATTTTAATTTGTTAACTTCTGTATTGTTTCCGATTCTAAGCATCATAAAATACTTAATAGTGAAGGTTACCTATGAGCTATTATGTAAAAAAAAGTTCAGCATCTATAACCTAAATTAATATATTAGAAATTCATATGCTTTAAAGCAGTGATCCCCAACTGTTTTGGAGCTAGGGACCGGTTTCGTGGAAGACAATTTTTCCACCAACAGAGTGGGTGGGGGGAGGATAGTTGGTTCAGGCTGTAATGTGAGCGATGGCAAGCCATGGGGAGCAGCAGATGAAACTTCGCTCGCTCGCTTGCTGGCCGCCCACCTCCTGCTGGGTGACCCATTTCCTCACAGAGCCAGGGGGTTGGGGACCCCTGCTTAAAGGATATCCCTATGTTTTTATGTGATTGACCATTTCAAAAGTTTCATAGACAATTCCACTATTTATATTTAATTAAAGACCATGAAACTTGTTTTTAGTATTTTTTATTTATTTATTTTTTTTTTTTGCGGTATGCGGGCCTCTCACTGTTGTGGCCTCTCCCGTTGCGGAGCACAGGCTCCGGATGCGCAGGCCCAGCGGCCATGGCTCACGGGCCCAGCCGCTCCGCGGCATATGGGATCCTCCCAGACCGGGGCACGAACCCGTATCCCCTGCATCGGCAGGCGGACTCTCAACCACTGCGCCACCAGGGAGGCCCTGTTTTTAGTATTTTTAAATAAAAGATAAAGATGACTTCATTTCAAAGCTGATAACAAACCTCTAGAACACTTCCTTCTACTTAAGTGAGGTGTTAGATAAAAAAAAGCACTATAGAAATATAGATTATACTTGACTTTAAATAAAAATCTGAATAAATACTATAGAATTGTTATCTCCCCTTTATTCTGTTAATAATTGCTAATAGGAATATTATGGAGAATGATTGAAGCTTAATAGTCATATGTCAATTACCAAGATCACATTTGTGTGGTACAATGAATTTGCAAAGGTAGACTATCAAATGTATTTTATTGTCAAAGGTGGTCTGCCAATCGGCAAGTCATTTCGTAAGTTATGCTCTAAAATATATCATTTACCGATACCCAAGAGACATCTCGGTATGTCATTAATAGTGCAGAAACTCTAAGCCAGGGATATTTTTGTCTTTATAATTAATTTGAGACAGCAGCTAATAAAAACCAGAATAATAACACTAATAACCTTCAAATTAATTTTGACCCTAAGCTATAGCAATTTCAACAGAAGTTAGTATATTTACATACCAAATTAAGATTCCTAAACTTGTATTACAATTGATGCAATGTTTTTATGAAATACTACCTATATAATATTTCATTAAAATAATAAAATGAGAACAATATAGAAATGTCATAAATGTTTGTGTCCTAGAAAGGATTTAGAGGGAATTTCTGGTAGTATAAATTATTACATGATTAATCATATTACTTTTACTTATAAAGCATCCAAACATACACATCTGTAATCTTATATGTCTTTACCATCAAGAGAAATATATTCCAGAATTAATTTTAAAAACACTGCTTTTACTGTGCTTATGTATTCTAGTTGAGAAGTCTGGACTTTAAGCATTTTTAAATTATAGAACTCATCAGAAAGCAGGAGGAAACCAACAATACAACTGATGGCATTTGTTAATATAAACCTTTGTGTAAAAATGTTATGAAATTAAGAATGGAAAAAGAGTAGAATTATTAAGCAACAAATGGCTGTTTTAAAAAATCTAGTTAATAGTATATACTACCTGGGTTATTCTTTTACTTGAAAAAATTACAGTATATTAGGTTGTCCTAATTTGGAACTATGTAACTGCCACTCTCATGTTTCTAGTTTTACTAGAAGAGTGCATTTTTTTGGTATAAGCGTAAGAAAAAAAAAAAAAAAACTGGAACGTTCCATACTGCAGTTTCCTTCCTCCCTTTCCCCAACAGAAAAAATAAGAAATACTGTACCTAACCAACAGATCTGATGATTCCAAAAGGGACAAGTCTCTATTCTGAAACACTATTCAAGTCAGAACATTCCAAATTATGATTTTGTGAGACACTGGAAAATTATGGCATGAAAAATAGAAGAATATTTCTAATGCACTATAAAATGTATTCCTCAAAGCAAAAGAGCTAATGGAAGGCCAGAGCACTTAATGGATAAAATATAATCAAATGAAACAGAAGCACGTTCCAAGCTGAAAGGCAACAATCTCACTATTCTCACATAATTGGACAGTAGACATAACCCAGTAAGATCAGGTTTAAAAACATTTAAATATATATAAATACACATATGTATAAATAACATATATAGCACCTGAAGTAAATACATATTCATATTCATATATTAAAGAATCACTTTAAAATTTAAAAATATTTTTTTAACTATTGAAAAATAAACAGCTAGTGAAAAAATAAGTTTTCTTTGCAAAACTTGACTCTGGAAACAAAGATTCTTCAAATGCTTCTCCAAGAACTTGTCTGTTTATTTTAAATATAACCAAATAAAAAAATAAAAATAAATAAATATAATCAAATATTTGAAATAGAAGGCAAATGTTCATGAAAGCAGACATATATACATGCATTTATATGCACATATACACATAATTGGATAATATAATGAATATATATAATACACATAAAATACAGATCTTCCTTAACTTACTATGGCACTGCATCCTGATAAACCCATCATCAATTGAAAATATCATAAATTGTAAATGCTTATACTACACCCAATCTACCAACCGTCATAGTTTAGCCTAGTCTACCTTAAATGTGCTCAGAACACTCACATTAGCCTAAAGTTGGGCAAAATCATCTAACACAAAGCCTATTTTATAAGAATCTGTTGAATATCTCATTTGTTTTATTGAATACTGTACTGAAGGTGAAAACCAGAACGGTTGTAAGTGTGTCAGTTGTGATCGAGTCGCTGAGTGGGAGGAGTGGCTTGCTGCTGCTGCTGCCCAGCATCACAAGAGAGCATCATGCTGCATATCAGGAGTCTGGGAAAAGTATAGTTTCTACTCTAAATTCAAAGTATACTTTGAAAAAATGAAAAAATTCAAACTATAGTTTCTACTAAACGAGTATCGCTTTCGCACCATGGTAAAGTTGAAAAATCGGTAAGTCGAACCATTGTAATTCGGGGAATGTCTGTATATAAATTTTTGTATAATATACGTGTATATGTGTTTGCACGTGTATATTTAAAACTGGAATTTAGACTGTTTGCTACATCTCATCTTAGAAGCAGACTATGCCCAAAATCTATGCCTCAAGCCTTTGGTGAATAGCTAATGAATTCAGTATTCAAACAGGGATTAAAAATATTGACTTGGAAATTCAGGACAAACTTACTACTAAAAATGTTTTACACTTTTTACTTAAAAGAACATAGTTAGGTACACATGATTAGACTCTACCAACTAAAATAAATTATTGCCGATTTGGCTAGAGTTGTTGATCACCACAAAATTCTCTCTTGCGGACAACTATGGCTTACATATTAAATGGAAGGCTTTAGGCAGTTTTTGTACTTGTGTCCTTAGACCTAAATGGTCCACATAATGATAAAAAGTCAAATAAGAAAAAAATGTCAAATTGTGTGCTTTTCAAGCTCAACAAAATTCTTATCATACTAAAGCTCGCCTGTGTACTAACAGTGCAGTTTTTATAGGCAGGTGTTTCTGCTACTAAAGTTTTCACATTAATTGAGGCTCTACTTTTGATTTCAGTTTAAAGGTGTTACTAGTGATTGAATCTACTCAGTAGTGCACTTTTATGAATAAGACTCTGAATATTAAAATTCTTACATGTACTCTCTAAATTCATTGAGATTCAGTCAAATAGAAACATATCATATACCAAGAAGATTCCTTTGTATATGATGTACAATGGAGTAACAGATTAATTTTCCTTTTTGGACAACTTAATGATATTGATTAACATTAAAAAACTTCAACAGTTACATATTAAAAAAGAGACTGGGGTACAAGGCAGATAATTAGTAGTATTACCTTTAAAGGCTTTTGTTAGAGGAAGTGAATGTTAACAACTCTTTATAAATTAAAGTTGGCCTCTCCCAGGAACTTCAATACTGTACCAGAAAAAATAAAATAAAATTGTCAACTATTGCTTTTAAGAAAGGGAACAATTCCCATTTTCTATAACATTACTTCTGAAATCAACACCCTTGATATCATTTCTGATAATGAGTCAGTGAAAAGAGTGATTAGACAAATGGTACAATTCAGAAAGAAAATAAGATGCAGAAAGAAATTCAGAAAGAAAATAAGATGCCAACTGAGTTTTCCCAGGTCATCCAATCAACTCCTTGCAGAGTTAAAAATAGAAGCTAAGACTAATTCCCACAGCTACTGCCAGATCAGAGCCTGACAACTTTGCATTGTGGTAGCTTCCAACCTCTCCTGCTACTGGGCTTCCCTGCATTGAGACATCTTCCTATGAGGTTCAGTCATTTCAAGGTTTGCTTTAAAATGGAGAGGGGTAGGAAAAGGTTCATAATTTTAGGGAAAATCTGTGGTAATGAGATCTCATTGTAAACTGCTCACGAGAATTAGAAAGATAAAAACTGGAAATATTTACTAACCCTTACTATGTCTCAAACACTGCAGTAAGTTCCCTTTTATGTTATCTTCTTTAATCTTCGCAACAACCCTGTGATTTTCCTGTTTTAAATATCCAGAAACAATTCACAGTGGTTAAGTAACTTACCCTAAGTCATAGAGATAGAAAACAATAGAGGTAGGATTCAAACTAGGTGAGGTTCAAAGTTCAAATTCACTTCCTGAAAAACATGATTAGAACATAAATGGTAGCCAAAACTCCCCAAAATAAATTTAAAAATTAAAAGAAAGAGAGAAAGGAGGGGAGGAGGGCCTAGTGATCTGCATACCTTAAAAATAATGTTTAGAACTTTTTGATTGATCTTAAAAATGACCAAAAGCTAGCTGCCTGAGAGCTCTAAGAATAAAATTATTAACAAACTAAACAAAAAATATTGATTTTTATACTCACTCACTTTGAGATCACCCAATTGCTTTCCTTTCATAACACTGTACTGCCATTTTATTTCATTTTCTATTATATTTATTAAGGGATAATTTAAAGACAAGTATTTTGCCTAACAGGTTAATGATTTTTTTTCTTCTAAACGATGACCAAGATGCCGATCCTCCTCCCCTTATTCAATGGACTAATTAGTGTCAGATCATTTTAGTGTCATATTTAATTTCTGTGGTGAAATAGTGATTTCACAAACCCTGTGAAGATGTTACACATCCACTATAACATGCATGCAGGTGGAAAAAATTTTCAACTGATGTAGATTTTGCTTTCTCTATGATTGTATTCTTCACAATCAATGAGATAGAAAAAGACACAGAGATAAGAGAACTGTTGACTAATATTTTCTTATTAAAATGTGTATCTTGGGCTTCCCTGGTGGTGCAGCAGTTAAGAATCCGCCCGCCAATGCAGGAGACACAGGTTCGAACCCTGGTCTGGGAAGATCCCACATGCCACAAAGCAACTAAACCCATGGGCCACAACAACTGAGCCTTCTCTCTAGAGCCCGCGAGCCACAACTACGGAGCCCATGCGCTGCAACTACTGAACCCGGCGTGCCCTAGAGCCCGTGCTGTGCAACAAGAGAAGCCACCGCAATGAGAGGCCTGTGCGCCACAACGAAGAGTAGTCCCCACTCCCAGCAACTAGACAAAGCCCAGGCACGGCAACAAAGAACCAACGCTGCCAGAAATAAATAAATTACTTAAGAAAATAAATAAAATCTGTATCTTGCATTTTCAATTTTCTAAAAGTTCAAATCCATGGTGGTTGAAAAAAGAAGAGTAACGTCATATGTTTTCTTGTCCTGGGTAAATGGGTTGTGCTTGGTTGAGTGTCTTTTTTGCCAAAATTTTTTTTTATTATTTTTATATCTACTATTACTTATTTGAATTCTACTCACTGTTTTTTGTTTTTTCATCTTTATTGGAATACAATTGCTTTACAATGGTGTGTTAGTTTCTGCTTTATAACAAAGTCAATCAGTTATACATATACATATGTTCCCATATCTCTTCCCTCTTGCATCTCCCTCCCTAGCACCCTCCTTTTCCCACCCCTCTAGGTGGTCACAAAGCACCGAGCTGATCTCCCTGTGCTATGTGGCTGCTTCCCACTAGCTATCTATTTTACATTTGGTAGTGTATATATGTCCATGCCACTCTCTCACTTTGTCACAGCTTACCCTTCCCCCTCCCCATATCCTCAAGTCCATTCTCTAGTAGGTCTGTGCCTTTATTCCCATCTTACCCCTAGGTTCTGCATGACCTTTTTTTTTTTCTTAGATTCCATGTATATGTGTTAGCATACGTATTTGTCTTTCTCTTTCTGACTTACTGGTTGAGTGTCTTGAACTGCTCAAACTTTAAGGTCCATCATCTCTAATTTCCACCTTACCAAAACCTCAGACAAGAAACAGGAGAAAGGGTAGTGCCATCCATAATTCATTCCCACCACACCTACAAAAATAATCACAAGGAACTTGTGTAGAATACCAATTCTTTTGTATTAGGAAGGCAGTTTTCAAAATTAAATGGTATTGGTTCATTTGGTTGTTTAATAAATATCTTGCAGATGCCTATCATAAAGCCAAATACCAAACTGACCATTTAAGTTGCAGGAATTTGTACGGTCTTGATATTTTACTATTTTAAAGTAACAGTATACATTTGAGTGCTTACCACAATATGTAATACCAATAAGCTCCCTAGAAATCTAAACATTTATAAAATACACCAGATGCTACTGTCTCATGCCTTGCTTTGCAATCCTGGATTGCTTTCTACTATGGAGATGATGTAAGAAATATAAGCTAGATATCTCTTCTATGGGATCACCAGCCATGTCTCAACTAACTTTTAACAGTGGAGACTCTCAGTACATACATATTTATTTCTTATAAAACTCTTCGGTACTGATCATTAGGTAATTCCGGTAAATGTGGGCGCGTAATAATAGTTAAGAATGTCAGCCCCATTTCATTTCAGCTTGATCCACTGCAGGAAAGCACAAATTAGATGAAAGCAATTTCCCCAAGAACAACTCACTTCCTTGAGATGAGACATAAACTTGGGTGAACAATGATTTGTCACAATTTATTTTTGAGGGTAGTGGTTTAAAAAAAGTGCTAATGTAATCTTTTCAGAATGAATCCTTTTAAAAATGCATTAATTCTCCAGTGAATATAGCTTATAATTAAAAACCTATACATGTAATTTTACTTTTCTAAATTTTTACATATGACCATATATAATAAATATGGAAATCTTAAAATCTTCATTATCTTTAAAATTTGATGGCCTTTAAATCTGAATTTGGATTTGGTGAGTCTGACGGATTATTCTTAGTGACTCTATTGGGTACCACCAATTCAGATTCAACATTATTTCTGCAAGTCTCAGAAGCATTAAGTTTTGTGAATGGATAGAGGGTATTAACATCCTGGTGGTTTTTCACTACATTGAGATGACCAGAGAACCTGAGTGTGAAAGATCATGGAGAGGAGTGTAAGAAATGGCACTAAAGGTATCACTGACTTCTCTCTATTTACTCAGATTCTGCAGGATACAACAGAAGGAACAAAGCAGGTTGTGTTGCTGCTACTGTTGCAATGACCAAGGATCCTCAGTCTCATAGCCATTGCAGTCCATTGTTTAAGATGTGAGCTTGTTGTTGCTTATTCAGGCAAAAGTCAGAATGCTTATTTGTTTTATGTCTGTTTTTTAATGAGGGTTTGATTAGACAGCAATAAAGACAAAAGTAAATAGGAGAAATGTTTATTAATAGGTCCCTCCATCCCTATCAACCAAAGAAAAGGCATACCTTAAAATACTGTCGTGAAATGTCTAGGGTGTGTCTGTCTGTGTTCTTGCCACCCTTCACCTTTAAGTAGCTTTTCAAAAATATGTTATAAACATGTTGCTTCATCCTTGCCCTTTTAGCCTGTTAATGTCTAACTTAAGTAAAGCAGGATGCAATCCCCAGCAAGTTATCTGTTTCTCCTTTCTTGGACCATGCAAATCAAAACAGTCTTCTTCTAAGGAGGGTGGTGAAAAGTTGTGCCAATTGTGTTCATACTTCAGCTCTTCCAACGTTCTTTAGTTTATCTTAAATGAGACATTCTCATCTTTGGGCTTTAATTATTCTGTTTAAAAATAAATTTTCAAAGATACTCTGAAGAGAAACTAAGAAAAAAACAACAAAATAAAAGATTTACCATAATGCAGGTACATAAATATGAACTAAAAATACTTTTAAATTAAAAATTAATCTGTTTTATTTTAAAAATTAATCTAATTAAAATTACAGATTAGGCTGGATAGAATTGATCCATTGCTGAAGCTTAAAAACAAACTAGCTATAAATGTTACTAGTTTTCTACACTGCTGTTACAAGACTTGACTGACATCCGTGATGTACTCTGTAATATTTTTGAAATGATGAAATGTGTGATCCAGAGACTTGAAATATTTCAATACTTGTGTATAGGAATTTTCTTCCATGAACTAGAAATGAAAAAAGTGAGAATGTTTCCTTGCTCAAATCACATTAAGTGGATTCCCTTACATTACTTGCATTCATTTTTAAGATAGTCATAAATGGTTACATAAAATACAGGAATATTATCTGTTGAAGAAGTTGATGGTTTTTATAGTCAATGTATGTATTCAAATGATAAATGTTTCTGCATAATCTCTGACTCAACAATACCATTCCATGCCACTCCAAGAATTCTTCCATCAAAAGCAAAAGCTCCAGGACATCAAGACATGAACCTCTATGTCCATTACCACATTTCTTGAAATCATAAAACTGTTTGGAACTTAATAAATGTTTATCAATGGGTTTTGACTGAATGAAATTATGGCTCACTCATAGTACACATTACTGGGCATCTACTAAAGGTAATATGGTAGTGATATATGCTAGATATCATTAATATAATAGAAACACAATGTACTAAAAGTGTTTTGCAACTAAAAATCACTATACATTGTATGGCTTTAAAAAGGAATGAAATGCTGCTACATGCTATAACATGGATAAACTTTGAAAACATTATGTTAAGTGAAAGAAGCCAGACACAAAAGGACAACTATTATATGATTCCACTTATATGAGGTAGTTAGGATAGGCAAATTATAAACCCAGAAAATAGAATAGAGTTAACCAGAGGCTAAGGGGAGGGGAGAAATAAGGGGTTATTGTTTAGTGAGTACAGTTTCTGTTTGGGATAACAAGAAAGGTCTTAAAATGGATAATGGTAATGGTTGCTCAACATTGTGAATGTACTTAATACCAATAAATGATACACTTAAAAATGGTTAAAATGGTAAATTTTACATTATGGGACATTTTACCAAAATAAAAAATAAAAATATACTATAAAATAAAGTACAAATTTACCTCATACTAGGCAGACTATGAAGTTTGCATAAAATTGCACTTATTTTAGGAGCTTATATGGTTATTATCATATTTGGGGACATGTAAAGAAAGCAACAGCTTAAGTAGTCCTCTTGAGTTCTTTCTCTCCATCTTTCCAACCTGGTGTTTTCTAGATTAATGGTTATGTCACGCCTCTCTTTGAATACTAGCATCAGTAGGAATGCTAGCTAGTACTGGTTTCCTTAAGTATCAGCTAAAAAGTTTAATGTATTTTTATGCTGGTAATTGTTTTAGAACCTGGGAGGGATGTCATTGTTTTCTTAACTTGCCAAAAGCAAATACAGTACTGTAGACAGCATTACTAGAAAGAAATAGTAACTTTGAAGTAGACGTATGTCCATCCTAAGCAAACTGAATATATTTCAAAGCAGACCACACCACTCAACTGCTGGCAATGTTCTTCCACATACTTGGCAGTATACTACTCGAAGTCTGAGAACTGTTTCTTTTTTGTAAAAATGATTTTGATTGGAAAACCCTGAATAAATCCTTTGGAATGTGTAACGTTTAGAGCTCCTTCTGGGATTCCTTTTCCATGAATCAAGGTTCTTTGATTCACTATCCTCCTTGGCACTTGCTTCCTATTCATCTCAGCAGCCTTTGTGCCAGCGCTAATGAAGAGCTCCCAGTTTAGGTCCTAAAGCAGGGAGAACAATAAAAGGAGAACCTCATTTCAAGTACCAGAAATGTCTGGGCTATAAAGGACACACATATTGTCAAAGCAAGCCCAGAGTGGGGTGACATCACCAAGGTCCTTCCTGGCTCCACGCCCCCCACAGGAGGAACAACTAACAATTATTTGGAAACAGGACACTATTTGAGAGAATCCTAGAACATGGAGGTGAGGCTGAAGCACCCCCGTGCACCACAGAGACCAAGAAAGACTGCATTAGAAGGGTGAGAAAAGGAGCTGGACCACACTGCCCCTCCCCCAAGCCAGTGGAGCACCATGGGTGAGGTCTCCCCTGAACCTCTGGTTCCTCCAGTAGGGGAAGAGAACTGGGGGACAGCAAGCACCACCACTAGCATTGGGGTTGCTTTGTGGGAGCCACTGCTCTAATCTGCTCCACTGGGATTGCAGGGGAATCTGCAGGGTTTGACCACTAAAAGTTGGACTTTTAGTGATGAAGGGGGAAGGGGCATGCAACAGCCAGCACATGGATTGTGACCGATGGAATTCATACCTGCAGTGCCCAAGTAGTGATCACAACTGGCACTTTTGCTTATCTACAGAGCCAGGTTGGTGGGACACTACAACCGGGGAACTCAGCAGGGTACAGATCCACCTGATATGCATCTGGCCCTTGAACCTGGTTTGCCCATACCCAGGGAAAGAGCAGAGTCACAGCCCACCCACTGTGGAGAGTGTCTTCTGGCCATCTGACCAAAAGGGCTGGCAATAAATCCTGGAAGCTATTTGGCCCAGTCGTGCTCCAGCCAAGAGGCAGGCAGCCAGAGCTCATCACTGGCTCTGGTACAAAGCAGAGCCAGTATCAGGTGTGGAGGGATCCTGTACCATGCACAGGCAAGGAGATTAATTCATATCCAAGGCTGAGAGGAGCTCCCAGCTCCTCCCAACTGGGGAGCCTGTTTGAGAAATTAAGAGTCACCTGGAGTGGTCCCTCCTCATCCCACCCAGGCAAAAGAACTGGGACTAGCCCCATCCCATCTGCTGTGGAGAGTGTCTTCCTGGCCCATCTGACTAGAAGGATTGGTGACAACTCCTAGAAACTGTGCGGCTCAGCAGTGCTCAAGCCTAGAGAAGGGTAGACAGAGCTCATAGTCTGCAAAGCCAAGCCAGTGGCCTTGTTCAGCCACAGAACGTGGAGTGTGGATCAGCTTGAGTTAAGACAACAAAGAGCTTTACTGGCTTTAGAGCTGCTTCTCCTGCTGCACCCAGGCAGGAAATCTAATTCATAGCCCTACTCATCACTGAATACAGCCTTCAGCACGTCCAACTGGGGAACCTAACCAGAGAACATGGGAAGCTGTACAGCCCATTAAACAGCCCTAGATACAGTGGCACTTGAACAGACAGCACAGCCTGTGGCCTCCCCCTTCTGCAGGGCAAAACCACTGCCCTCACCTGACCAGGGAATTAAGTGCACACTCTGGCCTGATTTGGGTTCCCAAACAATGAACTATACAGGCTCTGAGTCCTGTCCAGAGCCAGGTCCTATACAAGCTCTGATTCTCTGCCAGGAAACTAATTCATAGCCCCATGTACTACTACTACTGAATATAATACCCAGTTAAGTCTGGTGGAAGAGCCCAATTATTCAGATATGCAGATACCAATGTAAGGAATCAAGGATCACAAAAATTAGGCAAATAGGACACCACCAAAGGAAAGTAATAAAACTCCAATAACTGACCTTAAAAAAATGAAGATCTGGGCTTCCCTGGTGGCGCAGTGGTTGAGAGTCCACCTGCCGATGCAGGGGATGCGGGTTCGTGCCCCGGTCCGGGAGGATCCCACATGCCGCAGAGTGGGCTGGGCCCATGAGCCATGGCTGCTGAGCCTGCACGTCCGGAGCCTGTGCTCCGCAATGGGAGAGGCCACAACAGTGAGAGGCCCACACAGCGCAAAAAAAAAAAAAAAAAAAAAAAAAAGAGAATATCTATGAACTGTCAAAGAATTCAGAATAATCCTCCTAAGGAAGTTTAGTGAACTACAAGAAAGCACAGACAGCTAAGTGAAATTAGGAAAACAATGCATGAACAAGACAAGAAGTTTGACAAGGAAGTAGCAACATCAAAGAAACAGGAACACTAGATTTTAAAAATACAATAACTGAACTGAAGAATTCAATAGAAAGTTTCAAAGGTAGAATCGACCATGCAGAAGAAAGAATCAGCAGACTGGAGGACAGGACTTTAGAAATTACCCAGTGAAAGGAACAAAAAGCAAAAGAATAAAAAGAGTGAAGAAAGCCTATGGAAATTATGGGACACAATAAAGTAAACAATGTTCATGTATGGGAATTCCAGAACAAGAAAAGAGAGAGAGAAAGGGAAAAAAAGTATATTTAAAGCAATAATGGATGAAACCTTCCCAAACCTAGGATGAGAAATGGACATCCATATCCATGAAGTCTAAACAAGCCCAAATAGGTTGAACTCAAATAGGGCTACTCTGAGACACATTGCAATTAAATCATCAAAAGTCGAAAACAAAGAAAGAATTTTAAGACCAGCAAGAGAAAAGAGAGAAGTTACATACAAGGGAACCCTGGGATAATTGGATATTCACATGTAAAAGAATGAAATTGGACCAATATCTTATACACAAAACTAACTTGAATTGGATTAAAGACTCAAATGTAAGACCTGAAACTATGCAACTGCCAGAAGAAAACATAGGAATAAAGCTCATTACATGGGTTTGGTAATGACTTTTTGGATATGACACTGAAAACACAAACAACAAAATAAAAAATAAACAAATGGAACTACATCAAACTAAAAAGCTTCTGCACAGCAAACGAAAACAAAAACAAATCAACAAAGTGATTGAAAAGACAACCTATAGAATGCAAAAAAACATATTTGTAAACCATATATCTGATAAGGGTTAATATCCAAAATAAATTAAAAATTCATACAAATCAATAGCAAAAAAAAAAAATTACCCAATTAAAAAAGTGAGCAAAGGACCCGAATAGACATTCCTCCAAAGAAGACACACGAAAAGCCAACAGGTACATGAAAAGATGCTCAATACCACTAGTCATTAGGGAAATGCACATTAAAACCACATTGAGATATTACCTCACACCTGTTAGAACAGTCATCCTCAAAAATGTCAAGAGATAACAAATGCTCGTGAGGATGTGGAGAAAAGGGAAGCCTTGTGCTGTTGGTGGGATTGTAGATTGGTAAAGCCAGTATGGAAAACAGTATGGAGGATCCTCAAAAATTAAGACTAGAACTACATATATCTAGCAACTCCACTTCTGGGAATATATCCAAAGAAAATGAAAACACTAACTCAAAAAGATATCTGCACCCCCATGTTCATAGCAGCATTATTTATAATAGCCAAGACATGGAAACAATCTAAGTGCCCATTGATGGACAAATGGGTAAAGAGGTTGTTTTATATATTTATAGATATATACGTATTATATGTATACACACACACACACACACACACTGAAATATTATTCATCTGTAAGAAAACAAAGAAATGCTACCATTTGAGACAACAGAAATGGACCTTGAAGGCTTTATGCTAAGTTAAATAAGTCAGAGAAAGAAAGGCAAACACTATATGATCTCACTTATATGTGGAACCTAAAAAAAAGAAAACAATCATAGAAAAAGAGATCAGACCTGTGGTTACAGGAGACAGAGGGTCAGGGGAGGGGAAATTGGAGGAAGATGGTCAAAGGTACAAGCTTCCAATTGTAAGATAAATACATACTATGGACATCATGTACAACATGATGACTACAGCTAACACTGACGTGTGATATATAGAAAAATCGTTAAGAATAAATTCTAAGCATTCTCTTCACAGAAAAGTATTATTTGATCTCATTTATATAAATTTGTGTGTTTGTGTGAGAGAGGACAGAATACAAAAATGCAAAAAGAAAAGTTGTAAAGTACAAAGCTGCTTAGGTTTATATCTCAATCTATAACAGATAACAATTTGTTTAATTTTAATAGGTACAAAAATAAATATTAAGCATACAACAAGCAAAAAGAAAAACTGAGCCCAGCGTAGATGTCCTTAAAGCATTTGCAAAGGAGGGCTTTATTAGGTCCGCGAACACCTGCAATTACAGGCAAAATTCTATGTGTGTGTGTTGTGTATGTACTTGGGGAGTGGACGCATAGCCTTTATTGAATTATTAAAGGGGATGTTAAGACCCAAAAGTTTAAAAAGCACTGGAAAGCCTGACCACAAAACCATTTTAAACTACTCTGATTATGTTTTTATAGTTTTCCTTCACTCGTTAACACTTCAAAGAACAGCATGTGAATGTGGAAAGAATCTCTGCCATTTAGGTAAGATCTCTGAGTCTCAGTGTAAAATTAGCATATAGTAGAAGGATGAAATTATACACCACAGATGAAAGTACCTAGCAGAGCGCTTTAAGACTAGTACTTATTTATGCAAGACATCTTCCCCTGCTTACTTGTTTTCAGTAGAATGAAAGCATACTGAAAGCTGGTACAATGTCTTCTTTAAAGTTTTCTTTTGTAATGCTTACTATGCTTTTTGATACGGATGAGCCAATATCCACTTAAGGGCATGTAAGCTCACAATAACTTTTGTTGAATATAACTGTTGGAATGTACTTTCAGTATATTATTATATAGGGATTTTAAACTAAAATGTACCTGCACACACTATTTAGAGCCTAACTTGGATATTAGAGTAGGTGGATATACACCCCTGGAAAATAATAGCTAATTTCTTCACTAAAATCAAATTGCTGAACATCTACTTTGCATATACATAGCTAGGCACTGTATTATGAGTTTCAGGTAATAAAAAGTTGTTAGTCAAAGACTCTGCTCCCTAGGGTTATTTTACAACAGCAAATCATGTTCAAACTAAAGGATAGACCAAAATAGAAAGTGCCACAGGCATTTAGACAAGGGAGAAACACATCTGAAATGAGAAGGAAGGTGGGTATGGGGAAGGGTTCATGGAAGAGGCAGTGTATGCTGTGAGCAAGGTTTCAACGTGTAGCAGGGTGAGTGAAAGGAACAAATGAAGACATATAGTCGTGATATCATGAGGCACAAACTAGAAATAAACAGCACTTGTTCTAGGCTGGTCATGAGGTAATTTAAGGGGATTAGTGAGAAACTAGATAAAGAGATATCTCTTTATGTATTACTTATTAATAATACTTTTGAACACAAGTATTTAATTTTTAAAAAAAGAACAATATAGGGATAGGAGACTAGGAGGTACAAACTATTATTATAAAATGAGCTATAAGGATATACTGCATAGCACAGAAAATATAGCCAATATTTTATAACTATAAATGGAGTATAACCTTTAAGAATCGTGAGTCACTATATTTTACACCTGTAACTTATATAATATTACACATCAACTATACTTCAATTAAAAATGCTATTTTAGTGAATAAAACACTAAGCAGTAAAATTTTTAAAAAAGAACTTAGAAGAGAGCTTAAAAATAAAGACATAAAGAGCAGGTTGAAACAGCGCAGAAATCTGGCAATTAAGAGGCCATTGATAACTTTCAAAATAGCACTTTTTCTACCCATTCTCAGTGGAGGCAAAGCCTTATTAATCCTACTATTTCTTTTTCTGTTTTTCAAAATCTCAGGATAAGTCTATTTCAATTGTAGCTAATGGCAGTAATGCAGCACCAGAAAATGCCTTTTGTAAAGAGAGGGCAACTTTGTGAATCCTAAGTGGGTACTCAAGTCTTAAATTACTGATAACACTGACCACCCACCAGACTAAATGTTTTTCTTTACGTGATTGGAAAGCAACAGATTGATTTCAATTCTATCTTGTCATATCTACAAAAAAGTTCCTACAGTTCATTTAGCAACTAATAGAATACATCCTTCTATTTGGTATTACTCCTCCTTAACACGGGGCAATTAATTTTTCCTTTCTCTGGGAAACGTTTTTAACAAAGGAAATAGAGTCATAAATTAGTTTTGGTTAGGAAACCATACAACTATTTCTACCTAGGGCTTGGAATTTAGCAACTTTCCTCAGAAATTGTTTAAATATAACGAAGTCCAAATTCAGAAATACCTTAAATTTAATTATCTTAGTTGCACTAAAATAACAAATTCTATTTTCTATCTTGTTTTCTTTCTTCCCCAGAAGGCTTCTCCAACCCTAATCCATAACTTCATGCATTCATCTCACCTATACAATCACTGGCAGGTATGATGCCGGCTTTGGCGGCTCCAGTCCCCTAATCCTGACCCATTTCTTGCCAAAGAACTCAGCTTCTTCAGAAACAAAGTAACAGACATTTCAATTTCTAACCATCATTAGCATATTTTCATGTACTAATACTCAACATAAAAACACCTTTCAAAATTACAGAAATTTTTACTGTACTTAAGATCAATTGCACTCACCTGTATTTCATAAACCTTGGGCTACTTTCTAAAAAATGAATTATTATTTTAATATGTTTTTCACTTATTATTCAGAATAATTATTCATATAATTAAATATTTTACAATTAGGTAAGAAAGGTGGAAAATAGTTTTGCTCTTCTTGTTCTTTGTTCTCTCTTCTAGTTGGTGTGCCTGAGCCAAAATTTTAGAATATTGAAAATTTAATATTTCAAACCCAAACCGCATTTAAAGATAATAATAACAACCAGCCAAAACAATATCGGTCCAGAGGTTTGCATGGTCCGGGGAACAGTTCTCTGAGGGGGCCATTTGGAGTGGGATTTGCCCACCCCCCTCCACTCCTTCTGCCTCATATACTGAAGATAGAGACAAAGAAACCAACTCAACTCTTTCCAAAGTGTATCTATAAATAGAGAATTTGTAATCAGAAAAACAAGAACGATATATAATAGAAGTAACATGATTTTTCAGAACCAGTATCTTGTTCTAAAGCAATATTTAAAAAAGAAGGTAAGAAGGTTAGCTATAAACCCTGGACCTCTTTTTCATTGGTCTCCTATTTTAATTTGTTAAAATAAAATCCATGGCCTTTTGAGTCAAACTGTCTCTTTAATTTCAGATTTAAAGATAACAAATCTCTTTTTAAATGGAATATTGGCACACAGACACCACACAGTCTGGCTTATTGCAACTGTTCTCTGTTGGTGAAGTGGCACATTTGTAATCCCCACCATAGCAATCTTCACCATTTCACAGAATATCATTCAATTGTACATCCCTAGGTGGGCAACAAGAATCGGCACTTGAGCTCAGCAGCAAAGCTGAGGGGAAATCAGCTTTGTGGGGAAATCCTAGGTCAGAACCCCTAAAAGGGGAGACTAACTTGAGGATGCCCAAATAACCTGAGGTTTACCTTGGCCACCTCCCCTGGCTTTCTGACTGCCTGTGGGAAAAGCCTCTCTGGAATCTCTTTTGAGGTTATTGGGGGAATCCTAGGACAAACACACTGCTTGCTTTTGCAGGAGGACTTGCCCCACACCCTACCCAGCTAGGTGTCTCACAACCTAGCTGGACTAAAAAAGCTTCAAGAAAAACGGGACAGACTGACATTTGCATTTCTACTTCCACCTATTCTTAGGCACGTGGAGCAAAATATGTAGGTATAGCCCTCTTTCTCACACCCCAACAGATTCTGCTGTCCTCGAAACCCATCTGGTAGCTGCAGTGACTACAATGAAGGGAGTTATCGGAAACCATGTTGGTACTGGGTTGAAAGGATTTTTCATGCCATGCATTTTGGGGAAGGACACAGATAATAGTCCAAACATGGTATAAGGCCATGTCCTTTCTGGGTCCTTGAAAAATCAGTCAGGGAACAGAGGTGGTGGACAGGAGCTGACAAGAGCTGGCTTGTTAATGAGCACAGCATCCCCGGGGTGGGGGGTGGGGGAATCAATGAAATGATTGACAAGAGAAGATGGTAAATGAAGGGAGAAGTGGGGACAAGTGCTGCTCAACCCAAGCTGAACTCCAGGAGGTAAGTTTCTCCTCTAATTTGAGATTCTTTCTAAAGGTTCAGTATTGAAGTGGGTGTTTGACGTTGAAATGTGCAGACCCATTCTAATAACTGGAAAGGGAGAAGACTGAGGAAGGCAAAAGGAGAGGGAAGATTTCCGATTACTTCTCTAGGCTGCTGACAAGAACCTGCTGCTCGCAAACCAGAAATTAACCAAGCGAAGGTTGAAGGTAGCAACGTAAAAGTGAAACTCAAATTATTTTACATTCTGAATCCTCTTCAATATCGAAGCGAGTGTGGCACAGCAATGGTTGATTATCTTAAGATTACAGAGGCTGACCGCCTTCTTTGTTTGCCCAGTAACACCGCTCCTCCAATAATCTCAAGCACTTGGCTGATTAATATTTCAATTCCAGTTGCTGCTCTTTTTCCCATTGCAGAAGGCGGCAGGGATATTCCCCTTCTTCCCTCTGTATTACAAACCCCATTACTAACCAAGCAGAAAGCACCGCGCAGTGTGGCCGAGGCTAATAATAGCCGGGCTGCTTACCTTCTCCGGAGGGATCGAATCAGCGCATGTCCCCGCGCCGGCTGCCCCGGGGCCGCAGTGCCGCCGCGCCGGGTCTGTGCTTGGTCAGTTCGGCCGGCCCCCACCCCACCTGCCAGCTGCAGCAGCTGCTCCCGCCGCTCCCGCCGCCGAGCTCCGGCCGCAGGAAGTCATCCCCCGCGCCGGGCCGGATCGCCACATTCCGCGCCAGCCGCGGGGGGAGAGGGGCCTCTCCCTGCTGCGGGGACCAGCTCCTGGAAACTGCGCTCAAAGATCGCTACCCTTCCCGGTTGTAGGGTTATTTTCTAGGAATGCTTTTACAGAAGAAGCGTCGCTGGCTGGTGGACCGAGAGAGAAGAGCCAGAGTGACTTTCTCTGCAGAGCGCCTTACCTCTGAGCGCTCCCCTGTCACTCCCGCGGCATGGACAGCTCCATTCCGCTGTGTGGGTTTTCCACCCTCTTCATCTTCCTTATCTGTATTGTTCATTTCGCTGAATTTGAGAGTGGGATTAGCTTTGAAGATATCATTCAAACACTCCGAAAATATTTTAAATTGGCGACTAGTTTTTCTAAGCCCCTGTAGCAAGCTCCACTTTCCCTCAACACACACACACACACACAGTTACTCGCACGTACACACCCAGCCAAACCACTCACAATTAGGAAAGCTGGGACCTCTCGCCCGCCCTCTTGCCTACGTAATGGAACAGGAAACTCCCAAAGGAGTGGGGAAGTAGGACCGGCTAGCGAAAGCACTCGAGGAAAGAGAGAGGGGTCGCCCCAAGATTTTGTTGCTGTTCAGTAGTGTCCTTAGTGGACAGATGTTCCCCCTCTAACCCCCTGGCCCCGCCCCAAGTGGAATGGCTGGTCTGGTGACCGCTGTAACAGTTGGAAACAAAGAAGCTGAAGCCACATTAACAGGTGGCTGCATCTCTTTCTTTCCCGAAGGATTTATCAGAATTGGCTTTAGGAATAATATTAGCATATACGTATATAAGAAACCCTTTCCTTCTCTCTTTAAATTGGCACCACCTATTAACAGGTTTCTCTCTCTCTCTCATTTTCCTCCCTCCCTCCTTCCCTCCCTCCCTCTCCTAAGCTGACCAGATCATCAGTTTCCGGACTTAAGGGGGAAAAAAGGCCAAGGATGTGCTCTCTTTACAGCTGAACCAGGGCTTATTTTCCCGGTGTTCAGCCATTCCCAAGTAGAGAGGCTTTTTGACACTAGGGTTCTCTGTGAGTGAACTTCTCACATTCAGCTTGCTTTTGGAATTGCCCATCACTAGGTCCAGGCCAGTTTTATCCTTGGATTTGTCCAGCAACCTAAACAGTATAATTGCACAAGGCCAAGGCAGTACTTTTAATCTAGGAAGAGTTCCCAACTCTCTGTTTAGCAGTTCCAAAATTAGGAGGTAGTGTAGCAAACAGTTTCAACAAGGCTCAGTAAGAATTCTTGACCCTAGAATGCGGGCTTTTTAAAAGCTGGAACAACCTAATTCATCTCTCTGAGTTTCACTTTCATAAAATTAGACCTCACCAAAGAGCAGGGGATTCTTAATATGTATCAAAGTGTATGTGGAATCTGGATGGGAATATTACATCTTTAATTTCACTAACCTCTAGCTGCAATTTAGTATTTAGCATGTCCTTTAAATCTAAATGCAGACAACAAACCACAATAATATTAGGAGTACCTGTGACTATATCCCCAGCAGATACCACAGACAATTTCCTAAGGCAGTTTTTATAGTTATCTCAAAGTATCACTAGTCTGATGTTACAATCAACTCATCATTACCTTTTTTGTTTTATCTAATAGACTATATCTATTTTAGAATGGTTTTAGATATACAGAAAAATTAAGGGGATAATACAGAGTTCTTATATATCTCATTCCCAATTTCCTCTATTATTGACACCGTACACTAGTGTGGTACCTTTTTTACAATTAACGAGCCAATATTAATACAATAATATTAACCAGAGTCTGTACTTTATTCAGATTTCCTCGGCTTTTGCCTAGTGTCCTTAATTCCATTTCAGGCTTCCATCCAGGACACCACATTACATTTAGTTATCAAGCCCCCTTAGGCTCCTCTGGGCTGTGGTGGTTTCTCAGGCTTTTCTTGTTTTTGATAACCTTGACAGTTTCTTTTTTAAATGTATTTATTTAATTTATTTATTTTTGGCTGTGTTGGGTGTTCGTTGCTGCGCGTGGGCTTTCTCTAGTTGCGGAAAACGGGGGCTACTCTTGGTTGCAGTGCGCAGGCCTCTCATTTCAGTGGCCTCTCTCATTGTGGAGCACGGGCTGTAGGCGCGTGGGCCTCCGTAGTTGCAGCACATGGGCTCAGTAGTTGTGGTTCACGGTCTCTAGAGCGCAGGCTCAGTACTTGTGGCGCACGGGTTTAGTTGCTCCCTGGCATGTGGGATCTGCCCAGGCCAGGGCTCGAACCCGTGTCCCCTGCATTGGCAGGCGGACTCTCAACCACTGCGCCACCAGGGAAGCCCCTATAATATGATTCTTGTGTCAACCCTGACAGCGCTGGTGAAATCCTTTGCTACAAAAATATGTCTCTGCCTTATAGTTTTGTTTCAGTATTAGTTTCCACATTTGCCAGCAAGATACTTTTCATCCTACTAAACTAATAGGCCACTTAGTTGAATACTGGATAAAATACAAATGGCAGAGAATTCTCCATTTCTGTTTATAATTTTAAAAATTTCAACTAAAAGTGCAAAGCTTTTATCAATTTCTGTAGCTTGCTCTCTTCCTAAACCTACTTGCTTCTTCCATCAATATTTAAGTTTCTGGTTTTAAATAACTGTGACTCTCCTTTAATGTGTTCTCTGTTAAAGGCTTTCTCTCCCTTTAGAAGTGTTAGTAGGAGAAGTGGTATTTTTGTGGGAAGAAAACTGCATCTTCTCTACTACCCAGCTGTCAGGACTATAGAGCTACATCCTCAGTTGTATAATCAGAAACCTGGCCTGGCATCAACTAGTGGGATTAATAACCACTTTTTCAATTCCTTGCAATTAAAATATTTACATCAACTTCTCTTTGTTTTAACAATAGCATATAGAACCCAGTGTGGGTGTGGCTCATGATTCTGCTTCTCTGACTCATGATCTTAGACTTCTTGCTTCCAACTTCCTAATGAATGTGCCCTTTAGCAATTGCTGGGGGCCAGGTTTGTTTACTGCTACTCCTTTCCAACAGTTCAAGGCCACGAGGCATCTCTTGAATGTATTTCTTTGCTACAAAGTATTTCTCTCCCCTGCCCTCACCCCACTCTCAGGTTCTGTTGCTTATTTAAGATTTGCATCTGTAAAGAGTCCTTTGGGTTTGTTTCCTTGGTGGACTGGCTGTCTTCCAAGATTTTGTTGCTAGTCTTGTCTGACATTTTAAAGATGACCTTTTGGTGTTTTTATAAAACTTCTCAAGAAAAGGAAAACAGAAGTGCTCATCTAACCCTCTTCTAAAGACTATGCAAAAAAGCCAGTTGTTTTAAAACATTATGGCTGGTGATATAAATGGCTGCAGCATATTATATCTACACCTGCATGTTTTTAACTTCCAGAAACTAAAAATCAGCTCTGCAACATGCAATCAGCCATGAAGAAAGAAACAAACAAAAACCCAGTATTGAAAATTTTCTGCCTGATACCTGAATGTATTGGTGAACAAGCCTGCTACTTCTAGTATTTACATAAAGACAGTAGTCAAATAACCAATGCAGTAAAACAAACAATTCTTCTGTGAGAAAAAAAGAATGATGCTACTTAGAGTTGATGGACATGAACTTTAGGAATTTTAGAGCTGAAAATAATCTTGGAGGCCTCCTTTTATAGATGAGGAATATGAGGTCTATGGTGGTTAAGTGAATTGTCCAAGCCAGAGATGGGACTAGGGTCAAAGTTGAGGTCTTCTGCCAGGATGTTGAGCTTACTCTTTGAACTTGCTGGGTGTTTACATATTGCATCAACAGAGCCCATATGTACTGGATTTTCTTCCATTTACTGATAGAAGCAAGTTAGTGCCTTTACAGGTATTGTAGTATAAAATCAGCCCATTCAGTCAAACTAGTCAAAAATTAGTCAATCTAGGACTCCCAAAGAGACAATGCTTTGCAGGCTTTTTCTTTTCTTTTCTTTTCTTTTTCCACTGGAAATGGGAATTAGATAGATAATGCATGTTTGTGTGTATGTATGTATGTATGTATGTATATATATATATATATATATATATGTATATATATATACTTATATCTTGTTCAAATTTAAAAGAATACAATTTTTTATAGTCTATGTATGACATAAAAATAGAACATCATTAATCAAATACATTTTCAGTATTTATTTTTGTATGTAACTTCCTTTCTTTATGTATCTATACAGTTTTAAAGATAACGGAACAACACAGAAATATTATTCACTTTCAAGCTAACACTGATAAATAATGTTTTGTCAGTGCCCTAAATTATGTAAAGACTAAAAGTTCCATTGTTCTATCTATTCTATGGAAAGTGGTTGATGTTTAGCTATGAAATAATGTATCAATCTCAGGAAACAATTCTTAGGTTAAAAAACTCATTTTCCCCGTGATGTCTTTTCACAAAGATTTAATTCAAAGAATTTGCCTTTGTAAGATCTCCATCACTTTTCACCATTGTTCCCATGCATGTTCCTGTTAAGAGTGCCTGATTCTGTTGCTAAGCAACCCTGCAGTCTTGTTGGGTCATGATGATGAACTAATAATTATTTAAAATGTGTCTGTTTGGATAGGGTCTTTTAAAGAATATCATGATACTTTTGTGTAAGAGGCTGGGTAAGAGGGTTCTTCATTTCAACTTACAGTTCGACAGGAATATAAGTGATAGAATGATGTTTTCCAGAAGAGTTGGAAGAATGCCAAGAGTACACTAAAAAGCACTAGGTCTTACTTCCTCCCGGTATGCTTTTTTTCTAGAAAAGGGTAAAAGTCAGTCAGATGACAAGTCAAGAAATTTACCAAAGGACTTCAAAGAAATATGAGGAACATCAATATTCCTCTTATTGACTAGATTAAATTATTATGTTTTTCCTTCTCATCCCAAATTCTTAAGAAAAATTGTCAAGCCATATTATGTTGAAAAATAAGTCCCATGTAAGCGAGACATGGGTATTTGAATTTTATCAGGCTTCCAGAGAAAACTAAATTGTTGATTAAATCCTCATCCTGCTTGCTCTTGTCCCAGACATCCCTCTCCAGTTCAGGAATATCCTCCTTTAAATAGCTTATTTAACCATATGGGACTGATGCCAGTAGCCTTAATATTTTCTGTACGGTATACTGCGATATATAAGGGGACTACCATCATATCTCTAGCATGTAGTGAGAGTTAGTAAATAGCATTCCCAGTGTGTATCTGGAAAAACAAAAAGGTTGTTCCTTTAAACCATCTTTTTTGGTGATAAAGCAAAGAATCAAAGGTATTTCATTACTAAAGAATCCGAGAATGTCCTAACTCTAAGAGAAGAGCACTTCTAATGTCATCTCAAAATCCATCCAATCCAGAAGCAGAGCTGATGGTGCTACCAAGAGACAGAGTCTCCTTGTGGTGACACCACCTTCAAAAGTTTTGCAAGGTACCCCCAAACATCACCAGTTTTCTTTACAACCTTGCTTGTCTCTAGTATTTAAAGACACATCTGATACTTATTGATTCTATTTATATTTTGAGGGTGATCCCTTCTTAGGGATATCATCTCATATGCAAAGTTAAAAGTATTGATCATGTTTCTCTCCTAAACTTAAACTATTATAATTTATGTTTAAGGCAGCCAAATTGAACAGCTTTGGGGCCATAAAGGTGAGTGGTTAAATCTTGGTTCACTGTTCTGTAGGTGGTATATGGCCACTCCAGGTATCAGTTTTCTTACTTATAAAATAGGGTTTGCAGTGCTTTCTTCACAGATAAAGGATTAAATTTGATATGCTAACATAGTGTCTACCATATAGTGTACATTAAATGTGAGCCCTCTTTCCTATCTCCACTGGGTGTGGCCAACTTCTAGTTTTCTAGGATTTACTAGAAAATTTCATACCTTCTAGGAATATATGGCTTCTGATCATATTCCCTTACCATCTTCATTTTACTAAACTAAAGGCTCTTAATTTTTTTGTAATCCCCACATTCTTATTTCCTATCTCAGCTACTTTTCTGTTATTTTTTTAGAATTCAGTTTATTTTAGCAGGCATTAATTGAGGTAAGGGGAATTACAGTAGGTCCTGTGGTTACAAATGTAAACAGGATCCCTGTTCTCAGGTACCTTACAGTCTAGTGTCAAGAGTAGTAAACAGACAAAAAATTGCAATTTGACCTGATAAATTCTGTGATATTGGTAAGCCTGTGACAACACAAGGGAAATATCTAAATCAGATTAGGGAGGATGGGAGATTAAAGGTAAAGGAGCTTGCCGTACTTGTAGGCTTTTCTCTAGAGTTGGCAAACATCTTTACCTGTGTTCAAGGTTTAGATTGACCAAGACAGCCTTCACATTCCTTTCAGCTTAATGAAACTTTAGACAGGTTTCTTCCTGACTTATAGGCCCTTGACCTCCCCTTATTTAGAACATTTACTCTAAAAAACATGCAAATTCTTTTTTCACCCCTTTGACACGTAAATCTTCTTCTAGTAATCTTGCCAGATTTACAACCCAGGAATGTCTTTCTCACGGACATGGGAGCCATTTTTCGAAATGTAATCATCAAGAAAGATAGCACCGCATTCTCTGTGGGAGGGCAAGAGTCTAACTTCAATAAGTGCTGATTAGCAAACACAGATGGCCTAATCACATTATCCAGTCTCCTCCTAATGTCCTCCAGTACCAGTCCACTAGATCACTCCAGAATTGATAAACTGTCCCACCTTTTGTTTCAGCAGAGTTTAGTCCAATCTCTCTCTCCAACTGCAATCGTTTTCAATAAACTTTCCCTTGCCTGTTTAAGTCTGTCCTTGGACAGGATGCATCCAGGTTTTGTACAAGGGGAAAAAACTGATTTTTGCCCAATAATCTACTCACTGATGCCTGGCACTTGGTCAACTTTTGTAATTGCTGATTAAAATAAGTCCATCATGTCAATGTCTAGGGGGAAATGTTTTCAATGGCTCTAAACACTTTGAGCAGTGATAAATGAAATCTCTGAGTTCACCATCTTCTAACTGGAACTAGAATTATTTTTCCAAAAATAAATTTCTTTACACTTATGCACAAAATGAGCCTCTGCCTCCAAGAGACTGTGAGTAGGCTCAAGTATCCACTCGTCCTAATAGCTTTATACTCGTTCTTTTGGTATTTCAATTATCTCAAGTGTTCAGAATCATGAATAAAGTTGGGAGCAATTCGTGATGATGTTAATCAACTATAAATTACTCAACAAGGGCTCCCCTTATTATACTCTCCATGAAGCTCCCTAGAGGATCAGCTCAGGTACTGGCCTCATGCACAGTCTACATTGAGAGGATTTCCAATAATTGATGGTTTTAGCCAAAATTTTGAATTCTAAAAATGGATGGAAATTTGGAAATTCTAAATCAATCATAGCAAATTACAAATTATCATCAAGAAAGAATGCATAATAAAAATTTCTAAAGGTTACTGTAGAAATTAAGCTTAAATTCAAATTTAATTCTAAGGTAAATAAAAATATGTACTCCATTTTCTTTTTTTCATTATAAAATTTATAAAACCAGAATTTTCCTTCTAATGTGCGCATCGGGTGTACTTGCTATTTCTTTGCAAAAAAGTTTCACTAACTTAAGGACATATACAACATATGGCACCTTAGAATTAAGGAAATATGGGAGAATGATTTTGATTACCTCCTCATGCTACATGAAAACTCATTCCTTCAAACTTTCTTGAACAATTTTTTAAAAGATGCCAGTTATCTAACTCATACAAACAACCATATACATATGTACATCTTTCTTGTTGGGGAACAGACTTATATTAGTGTAAATAAGTGGTCATTAAAGTTAATGTGTTCATTTTATATAGTTATAATTTAAGATATAGTAGAAATTGGTTTGAACATGATATATACCTTTTTAAAATATATTAGAGACTTATAGAACCACCTCACAGTGACTGTGTTTGTCCATTATGAGGTTTAGAATATACTTTACTACTTAAATGAGTTGAGTATGATATTTTATCATTATACCTTTGCTTTTATCATATATTGTGGATGTAGAGTCTTTGGTCAGAAACACCCTCTATATTATAAAAACATCATTATAGAAAAATGCAGTATTCTTTTAATATATAATTTAACATGAAACTAGGACAGATTTTCAGCAGAAGAAGGGAGCTGCATATATTTGGCTTTTACTGGCAGGCCTGTTTCTGCCCAGTAATTACCCAGTCTTTACATACATGTTACAGTTCAGTGCTTTTAAGGAAATCCAGCTTTCTTTGCTCTCTGATCTTTTCTTCTCACAAAATACTTAGCAAACACATAGCTATTAGCTCCATAGGAAGTGGTTGTATATATCAGGTATTTTTCACAAGCCCACTTA
This sequence comes from Mesoplodon densirostris, assembly GCF_025265405.1. Lineage (NCBI taxonomy): Eukaryota > Metazoa > Chordata > Mammalia > Artiodactyla > Ziphiidae > Mesoplodon > Mesoplodon densirostris. The sequence goes on from NC_082672.1 coordinate 102,013,908, forward strand.
ACCAAGGTACCAAGTAATTTGACTAGAATCCAAACCAAATCAGTTGAAGAGCTAAGTGTGCAAAAAATCCTGTAACACACTAGATTCCAATGAGCCACAGTTTTATTAACACTGCATCATTTAGCAAACTCAGATGGGGTCTTTGGGTCTTTATGTTGAGTTTCTTTAATTGGCAAATGCTTAACAGCACACTTTATTGATTGATTGATTGATTGATTAAAGAATCATCTTTTCTTTAAATTTATTTATTTTGGGCTGTGTTGGGTCTTCATAGCTGTATGTGGACTTTCTCTAGTTGCGGGGAGTGGGGGCTACTGTTCGTTGTGGCGCGCGGGCTCCTCATTGCGGTGCCTTCTCTTGTTGCAGAGCACAGGCTCTAGGCACGTGGGCTTCAGTAGTTGTGGCACATGGGCTCAGTAGTTGTGGTGCATGGGCTTAGTTGCTCCACGGCATGTGGGATCCTCCCGGACCAGGGATCGAACCTGTGTCCCCCGCATTGACGGGTGGATTCTTTTTTTTTTTTTTTTTTTTTTTTTGCTGTACGCGGGCCTCTCACTGCTGTGGCCTCTCCCGTTGTGGAGCACAGGCTCCGGATGCGCAGGCTCAGCAGCCATGGCTCACGGGCCCAGCCGCTCCCCGGCATGTGGGATCTTCCCGGACCGGGGCACGAACCCGTGTCCCCTGCATCGGCAGGCGGACTCTCAACCACTGTGCCACCAGGGAAGCCCCGACAGGTGGATTCTTAACCACTGTGCCACCAGGGAAGTCCCTAAGAGCCCACTTTAAATGCAGTTACACAATGACATCATGATAAGAAATGCTATAGGAATATAGGCATAGAAAAAAAATTATCATCACTCACATATGCCCTGAGCATTTTCTGCTGAAGAGAGAATCTGAACTCCATAATGAGGGTACTAATACATTACATGCTTCTGATAGTAAGTTCTTATCACTTGAGAAATATCATTAAACATTATATCTCTGCAGCTTAATCCTTCTTAACCTGAAATATACCTTTAGAAATAATATTTTAAGAGTTAGAGAAAATTCAGCTAATACATAGCTATTTATCTAAATATTTACGTGAGATAATTATGGAGGCATTCTATTAATAATTTTGTGAAGACATTGTAATAACAATTTAGTCTTAGAATTTTAGAAAAAAATAAACCAATAAAAAGGTACTTCTTCTGGTTCAAACTGTACAAATGAAAATTCTGAACCTAAGTAAATTGGGCAAAGTATGTTGCTGTTTCATAAGTTAATGAAAGTAAATTTATTTATTAAATTTTTATTTATTTATAGTTTCATGGGTTTATAACACATAAGGTTCATGTGTATAATATTATATTTTGACATTTATATAAACTACAGTGTGCTCACCACCAAAAGGTTAGTTGTCAACTGTCATCATATTGTTGACCCCCTTTACCCATCTTGCCCTCCCTCCACCCCCTTCTCCTCTGCTAACCACTACTCTGTTCTCTGTATCTATTTGTTTCAGTTTGGTTTCTTCATTCATTCTGTTTTGCTTGTTTTTATATGCCACATATGAGTTAAATCATATGGTATTGGTCTTTCTCCATCTGGTTTATTTCACTTAACCTAATACCCACAAGGTCCATCCATGTTGTCCCAAATGCCAAGATTTCATCTTTTTATGGCTATTATTCCATTGTAAGTGTGTGTGTATCTTCTTTATCCATTCATCCATCAGTGAACACTTAGGTTGTCTCCACATCTTGTCTATTCTAAATAATGCTGTGATGAACACAGGGGTGCATATATCTTTTCAGATTAGTGTTTTTGTATTCCTTGGATAAACACCCACAAGTGGAATAGCTACATCATATGATAGTTCTAGTCTTAATTTTTTGAGGAATCTCCATGTGATTTACCATAGTGGCTGCACTAATTTACATTCCCACCAAAAGTGCACAAGGGTTCCCTTTTCTTCACTTCCTCTCCAGCACTTATTTCTTGTCTTTTTGATAATAGCCATTCTAATGGGTGTGAAGTGATATCTCCCTGTGGTTTTGATTTACATTTCCCTGATAATTAGTGATGTTGAACATTTTTCACATGCTTGTTGGCCATCTATATACCTTCTTTGGAAAAATATCTATTCAGTTTCTCTGCTCGTTTTTTAATTGGATTGTTAGCTTTTTTGTTGTTGACTTGCTTGAATTCTTTATCTATTTTGGATATTAGATACATGATTTGTAAATATCTTCTCCCATTTGGTAGGTTTTCATTTTGTTGATGTTTCCTTTGCTGTACAGAAGCTTTTTAGTTTGATAATAGTCCCATTTGTTTAGTTACGCTTTTGTCTCCTTGCCTGAGGAGGCATATGCTGAAAGATATTGCTAAAACCAAAGTCAAAGCGAATACTGCCTATGTTTTCTTCTAGGAGTTTTATTGTTTCAGATCTTACATTGGAGTCTCTAATCCATTTTGAGTTGATATCTATGCATGGTATAAGATAGTGGTCTAGTCTCATTCTTTTGTGTGTGGCTATCCAGAAAAACTAAATTTAGATGCTCTCCATCCTTTCATCAAACTTTCAACCCATTCAGATTAATCTGCAAAACTTCATCAAGAGGTTTGAAGGTAGAGAACTTTTTACTGTCTAGCTGATTTTTAAGAGTGATTAGGGCAGAGTTATAAATCAAATTACTGCAAAAAACGTTCTGGCTAGTCCATGTCAGTCACTTTCCTAAATTTCAAGGTTATTGACTGCTCAACTTATCTTATGACTTTACATTTGAAAGCCTCAAATTAGCAACAAGTTTTCATAGGATTCAAAGCAGTAGGGGTTTTACAGAATGATTCTGTTAAATTAATCTTTTCCTCATTTGAAACGTAGATGATTAAGATACATATTAATTTATTCAGAAAAGTCATACATTTTTTCAATGGAAAAAGTCTTCCCTTCTGTGCTCCCTAGGGCTATTTGTGTGCAAAATTTAACAAATATTGGTTCAACTCTTTTATTTTTCTGATTCAAAACTTCAGCATGAGTGATCATTAGTTGGATGGCTAACGAGACAGTAATCTCCTCAAACATCTTTTAACCCACTTGTACATTCTACATGAAGCAGCAGCTCAGTAACTGTTGAATGAACGAGTGGACAGATCCCACTTACCCAGAAGACTGAATTCTTCTTTAAGAATCTGAGGTTTAATTTTGTGGTCAAATGTTTAGAAATGGAAATAGAACTCAAAGTTCCACTTGACTTATAACGTGACTTCTGTCCTCAGCAGATGGTTAAAAAGGTTAGTTCTACCAGTGGCTTCAGAAAACATACAAAAGGTGTTAGCAGAACCATGATATTTACGGTATATATTTGATTGTTTCAAGAACTGAGTGAACAGGTATTACTTGTAAGGGCAATCAGGTGCCAGTTTCAATGATCAGGCCTGAACTGCAGGGGTTTCACACTCAGCCCTGCTCCTTGTTAACTCTGGCTTAACTCATTATGCTTCCTGATGCTGCCACACAGCTCCTTATTTTGAGGTAACAGGTGATCTGACTATGCTTTTTTGTTTCTTTGTTTTTCTAACGTTACACAGAAAGCTAGAGTCAAAAATGTGTGTGTAGTCTGAGAATGATACTTTGGATATATTGCTATTTATGATAAGCCCAGATTTACATGTTTACCTCGAACTGGAAAAAAATTGATAACTAGAATTTCCCCCGTAAAAGTAATTACTGACAATGTCTTCCTCCTTAACCACATGGACCTATATCAAGGCTGCTTATCTGTGCAAGATACCAAAGTTGTTACCACAGGACTATGCTATCAGAAGCCGATTTTCTGCCAGTGGGCTGGGCCAGCTTTTGCAAACTACAGGAAACCTGGGTTCCTAAAATAACCTAAGGGACACTCCTGATCTAAACTCAAACAGAATGGGGTTAATAACATAAATCCTTGCAGGAAGTTTGGACACTGAAAAGATCTGTCACTGAGGATGGCGATTCAGCTTAACAAATGAGGCAATGAGACTGATGGAATACGCCCTTTCCAAAGAAGTTACAATGATTTCCGTTGATACTATCAGTATTTCCACAGTCCTCTGTTTCCAGGAGGTTATATATAGTATCACAGAAGAACCCTGAGAACAGATAATCAAGCCTTTATAAAGAATCAGAGAAATATATTAAATGTCTCTTAACAAGGAGAATTGAACTTTTTTACTAACAATAACCATTATTATCATTATAGAATTATTATATTGTTCTTAATATTTTATTATTAAATAAATATTATCTGCAGGGAAGGCAGATTGGCATCACATAAGTGTTACGTCACTGAAAACTAATCAATACACACACAAAATAATGTGCTAAGGCTACACTAGGGAGTCTCACTTCTGATCTCAAGGTTATGCCAGTTTATCCCAATTTCTCGACAAAACTCTTTATCAAACTTATTGTATCTTATCCCGCACTATATCGGAACTGTTTCAAAAGGGATCTTGTTAGTCATTTTCCTTAAAAAAAAAGAGAGAAATCCAAGTCATGCCTTTTCTATGAAATCTTTGGAGGGTGCTATGACAATGTTATTTGTAGCTCAGCCCACAATTCATATTCTTCAGCTTTTACCCAAAGTCACCTGGCTCTGCTTGCTAGGTATCATCTTCTAAGACTCCAAGAGATATTGCCAAAGCTTTCTCCAGAGACTAGGATTGGAAAAATGACGGCATTATTAAATGCTGAACTTTACAAAAATCATTTCTATTTTGAGCACCCTAACATAGTTATCTTCATTTTGTATAATCCTTTTGGTTTTAAACAAGGATGTACATTTTTACACGGTTGCAATTACAGCAAACACAGGGTTTTGTGTTATTCCTTCACCATTTCCAATAACGAAAGCATTTTTCATATATTACAATTGGGGGATTATTTTAATGTTAAAGAATACATGATATTTAATGGATACAATCGATATTTAATTTAATCAGATTCCTATTACTAGCTATTTGTCTTCATTTTTTCCTGATTACAGATAGATTCACAAATAATATTATTATGAATATTTTTTTTCCTCTACAGAATTGTTTCTTTGAATGAGACCGGGGTTATGGTTTGTTTGGCTTGTATTGACAGTATTTATAAAAGTGTAAATCTGAATGTGTTTAGGTGAGGCAAGTACAGTAACCTGTATTCCCATTGCCTTCCCCCAGGCCAACATTGCACATTTAGATTACTTGCTTGACCCTGAAAGCATGTGAATTTTTGACTCCTGGATTACTGGGTCAAAGGTGTAAGTATCTTTATGACTTTCAATAACAATGATCATTTAACTCTTCTAAACCAGTTATACATGTATTTCAATGTCACCAACTTTCATTTATTTGAGTACTTTCCAAACGTTAGGTGCTGTATAGGCATTGGGGACACAATGAGCAAGTAAGACAATGAACAGGGAGTTACAATGCAGTCTGAATTAATAGAACTTAGAAGAGGGTACTAAGGGAACCCGTAAGAGAAGGAGAAACAAGTCTTCTCCAAATCGGGTCATTACATGGGGAAGTGGTAGCAAGTAGAAGAACGGAGGAAGGAGAGAAGTCCAGGCAAAGAGAGCACCACATGCAATGGCCTGGAAAACATAAAGCAAGCATATTTTAAGTATTATGAGAATGGAGAGGGTGAGGTTAGTGTTGAAAGACATGAATATATATGAAAAAGCATATATATATGATTTTATAATGTAGTCATCATTAGGTATCATTTAATAATTTTTTGTCAAATTTACTAACTATATAAGCATGTTATACATGTAAAGTAGATTTAGTATGCATCGCATCTAAGAAAATCCAATTCCTGACATAATCAGCAGAATGAAAAGTGACACAGAGATTAGAAAACTCCCCAGCACTTGAGAGAAGAGAGGTTTGTGCAGTTTGATGGCAGCACAGGCCCATGTGTAGGAGAAGGGGAGGTGATGGAGCAGCAGGGATAGGTTAGAACAGTTGGAGTGCCTGGAGGGCCAGGCCAAGGAGTTCACTTTGCATTAACTCAGTGGTCAATGAAATTACATAGCCATTTTAGAGGAAACAAAATTATAATTAAAACTGTAGAGGAAACACTCATTCCTTTCACTAAAGCAAAATGCAGAACATCCTGGTGTCAGCACTGGAAAACAATCTCCAGGTAATTGAAGCAGGAAAACCACATGCATTTAGGGGTTCTCTCATTTTCATTATGACTGCTACCACCATAGCAGCCTCTAGGCTTCCATTCTAACACTTTTGTCCAGGTATGGAGCAATCAAAAACATCTTGCTTTGTTTCACTTTAGTACAAATGATATAGAAAAGACATCAAAAGAATTTATTAAGTGATGAGAGAGAATAACTGGGAAACAAAGCGTGTGTATGAAATATATAAACAGTCTAGTTTACAAAGAACTACTTTATTCTTTATAGAACATTGTTAGCCCATAGTCCATGTTATTCTACATTGGACACCAAGTATCTGTTAACCCTATGAAATAGTATGTAAGACATTATGTGCACTTATATAGTCTTTGTATACAGGATGTGATGGAAGAGGACCTCTACCAATAGATAGAAAAGAAGCTCTTGTAATTGAGTGTTATGCAAGCCAAAAGCGGATGGGGTAATTTGCCAGAAATAATACTATAAGGGATATAAGTAATTTGGTCCAAGTACTCCACTCTCTGGGTTGCATTATTCAAGAGTAAATTTTAGAATGTCTGGAAGCAGAGGTCTTACCCAGTGTTCGAGACATATGAGGTCTCTGAGAATTTCTCTGAAATCACACTGAACATCTTGTGTACATGTATGTGTGTGTGTATATCTCCTGGGAAGTCTTTAAAAGGCTCATAAGCTCTTTTATGGCACTTCTTCAATTCACTTCTGTGCTGGACCTGCCCATTTATGAAAGCAGAAGTTTCAGCCTCTGAGACTTTGGGCACAAGTCAGCAGGTGGTGACAGCTTTCTCTTCCAACACTGCATCTTTTAAGCATTCTTAAGAAAGCAAGCAGCCATCAGTTATGAACATCATTCAGGTGACGTTCTGTATTTATGAACTGTATTTGAGATTAAAAGACGGGAAAGAGATGGGAAGTGAGTAGACATGAGACTATTATAGGGCTCAGGAGAAAAGTGGCAGAATCTAATTACGATGGGATGAGTGGGAATACAGAAATGAGGATGGGCAGAGGATGCACATCTTGGTATTTGGTATATACCGCAGGGTTTTTTTTCACCAAGTTGTCATTCTGTGTTTGGAAAACAAAATTGGGGGGAAAATGAAATCAAAGAGTAAGTCAGTGCTTGGCATATAATAGGAATGTAATAAATTTTGGAAAGACTCACACTACCATGGTGAAACTTTTACTACTAAACCTATATTTAGTATTAAACATATATTCATTTGCAGAACAGACAGAAGTTGGACTTTTATATTACTAATGCTTACAATACTTCAACTTCTGGTCATCTTATACAAGTTCATTAGACCACTGATCATTGTTGCAATGGAGTTCTGAAAGTTTAATTTTGAGATGTGAATGAGAAATGAGGTCATGGCATAGATGAAGACAGGCAATGAAACTATAAAATTGGTAAGCTTGGTCTATGAGAACCTATATGAGCAAAGAATCTGAAAAAGAATAGATATATGAATATGTATAACTGAATCACTTTGCTGTACACCTAAAACTAACACACTGTAAATCAACTATACTTCAATAAAATTAATTTTTTAAAAATTAATTAGTTAAAATTAAAAAACATTAAGCTTGGTGAACTGTAGTTGACCTCATTCAGGAAAGTAGAAGTAGGAACTGGTTCTGGAGGATACAGGAGTGGTTTGAATAGAGAGAGAGCCAACTTTACTTCCTAACAGTAAGTTAAAATTAGGGGAATACAGAGATTAGAGAATAATAATCAGAAAGTGGCATAAATGTAAGAAGCAGGCTGGCTCTTCTTATACTAGAGAAAGAGAAAGCTAAATTTGTGGTGGAGATGGTAGGGGAATCATTTGAAACAATCCAGATTTCAATTGAAGTGAAGAGGTCAGAAAATATTAAGGATAAATAAAGCTTAGTTTATTCATTAGGAACATGGAAATTAGGAACATGGAAGTTAGAGTTAGTAAAAACCAGTCTCAAAATGATAATTCTCTAATTTGATAATTCTGAACTAATCAGAAAAAAATATGAACTATAGTGCACATTAAGTCAATGTTGAGGAAAACGATGTATTTATTGGAGTACAATTCAGTTGTTATTTTACAATGCTTTAACAAAAGTACACACTAAATACATAGAATTTATATATACTATAGTATAAGTATACTTTTTAGCATAGAAAATTACAAAATTATCTAATCACTTAAAAGAAAATAGCATTATCCTTCTCACAAAGTTCTGAAATTAAAGAAAAAAATTATGAAGATATAAACTATTCACTGAAGTTTCTGAAATAATCAGAAAGCTTGAATCAAAGAGAGATTGCATTTAAGGAGGACGTGCTATTATTTAGTTCAATGGTTAAAGAAACAGAAAAATTAAATGGGAACACTTTTCTGTTAAACTTTCCCCTCGGGCAGCTGGCATAAATAAGGGAGCTAGTATGGACCCTCCATTTCCCTTGAACAGGTGTTAACTTCTTCCTGTTTAGAGGGTTTCACTTCATGGTTAAGAGCATGGCCTCTGGGCTCAAATCTTTTGTGCCTGAATCCTGGACATGTCACTTGTTAAGTGTGCAACTTTTGGCAAGTTTCTTACTTTCTCTAAGCCTCAGTATTTAACTGTGTAATGTGGATAATATTTGTGAGGGTTAAATGCCACTGACAAACGGTAACTGGTATACATTTAAGCGCTCAATAAATTTGTCTATCAGGAGGAGTTTGGACATAGAGGGAGATGGTAGATAGATTCAGAAGGGAAATGTGAGAATTCGTTTAGAGTGAACAGTTTCGAGGAAGATGACAACTGAAAGGGGGGTCCTCCTTCCCATTCAGCTGCTAGAAAAAGAGGTGTGTTTAACAGAACAGAGAAAACAGGCTGAAAACTGGTGGCCCTGTGGGCATTGGAGGAGGGGAAGCATGTTAGAAGTGTTTCACACACAGACCGAAGAAGCTAAATACTACACATCCAACAGAGCTGCGGATATCTATTTAAGTATGTCTGTGGGTCTATCTGTACAATGTTTCTCTTGAAAAGTCAGCAAGCGCTGTGAAGATAGAGCTCCAATCCTCTCTGACACTTGTTTAGGGGAGGGGAGGCAGCAGAGAAATCTCAGAGTGGAAGACAACCTACAAATACCTGCAGGGACATACATGACTACTTTCCACTTTCCTCCTGGTATCAGAAGGCAAACATGCTAGCACCTCTGTCTTGGACTTCCCAGCCTCCAGAACTGTGAGCAAGAATTGCTGTTGTTATAATCTACCCAGTTGGTGGTATTTTGTTATAGCAACATGATTGGAGTAAGATAGCATCTTTCTACCTTAGAGGAATAATTCCTAGACTAATTACCTAGTAAAATTTGTGCATTACCTCAACATACACCAAGTGATGCTGGATGAGGTAAAATCCAGAAACAAGGTTGCTGAAGAGTTCTGTCATGATCTACTCTCACATACTATCACATACCTCAGAGATACTACATATTTACTTGTGTTAGGAGCTTCACATGGCAGTGGTTTTCTTCATGGCAGTGTGAACACCAGCATCACTGCTACTTGCTACTCCTAAAGGAGCTTGAATGCCTCACTCCTCTTCCTTGAGAGCTATTCCAGTTTTCACTTGGCTGATCTTCAAGCTACTTATCATAAGTGTCCATTCTCTTGATTTTCAGGAACACTCATTACTATTATATCCCTCAGGGCAATTTTAGAAGTTTAAAGCAATGAAGAGCAGCTTCTTACGATAAGAAAAAAGAATAAGGTGGGTTGTTGTTCATTTATTGATCATTTATGAGTAGCTGTCATATGCCAGGCATTGGGGCATTGTGCTTTTGACGTCAGAAGCAGTCCCTGCTTTCAAGTGGTCTCTGGTAAAGCTGGGAGGAGTTTCAACTGGACAGAATAGTATAGCATAATGAGTAGATAAGTGCCAGGACAGGGTGCCAGGGTGGGAAGGAGGACACAGAGAAAGAATGAGTTCATCATGAAATATTTTTGAAGAACAGGACACCTGATTTGTGTTTTGAAGGAAATGTAGAAGTGTGAAAGACAACCAAAAAGTTTCAGAAGTGAACATTCTAGGCAGAGGCTACAGCAAGATTTAAAAAGCAAGAGGGCACAAACCACAGAGCTGATCTCCCTGTGCTACGTGGCTGCTTCCCACTAGCTATCTATTTCACATTTGGTAGTGAGTGTATATATGTCCTGTGACCACCTAGAGGCGTGGGATAGGGAGGGTGGGAGGGAGACGCAAGAGGGACGAGATATGGGGATATATGTACATGTATAGCTGATTCACTTTGTTATAAAGCAGAAACTAACACACCATTGTAAAGCAATTATACTCCAATAAAGATGTTAAAAAAATAAAATTAAATTTTAAAAAAGACACGAGGGCATACAGAGCAATGGTGGTCCTAAAGAACTGCCAATAGGTACGTATGACTGGAGTGTAAGATCATTTGAGCAAGTAATGCAAAGGATGCCAAAATGTGCAGTGGATAATCTAAGGTAAGGATATATCACCTTTCTTTTTTTCACCCTAGAAATATTTACTGAGTGACTCTTATGTGCCAATGATTGTTGTAGGTTCTGCAGTGAAAAAATCATGACTCTACCTGCACGGAATTTGCATTCTACCTAGGGAAGAGACCGAAAATAAACCAATACCCAAATATTGATATATTGTTTGGCAGACGGGAACAAACATATGGAGAAAACTATATCAGAGATGGAATGGAGCATGTGTAGGTTAATGTGTGCACCTGCATGGGGATGCACAACAGCTGTTTTTTATAGGATGATCAAGGTCTCACTGATGTGGTGACATTTGACCAGAGACTTGAAGGTAGTCATATCCTATCTATTATCATAACCTCTAGTATCATATTCTATTTATATGTGTATGGATTACTTTTCTAGAACATTTCCAGAGGATGAAATCGTAAATGCAAGGGCCTTTGGATGGGAGGACGTTGAGTGTTGAAAGTACAAACTAAGAGGCTGGTGTTCCTGGTGTGGAAAGAGTGAGAAGAGCAGTGGATAAACTGGAGAGCTGGTGGTGGCGAAGGGGGTGCAGAAAAGATAGGGCCTTTTAGAGTCTCTTTAAGTACTTGTTCCCTTGTGGCTCCCCACCTCTTAGACAGAATCAAGGAACTGTCTAGTCACAGGCAGTGGAGAATAGGCATTTGATAGTTTTTGCTGAAGAGTTAAGCTTAAAAGCCTAAAATCTTTATGGACAGAGAGAAATTTTGCTAAATTTCTTCTTTACTACATCAGAGTAATAGATGGATAAATCCAAAGAATTTTCCACAAAGGGAAAGCGCCATCAGGATTTGCGTATTTTTTGTTTTGTCTTGTTTTTTAACAAGAGGGAAGGGAAATTACCGTTACTATTTGTAATCTAGAAAGACTGGGGTAAAGAGAGGTTAAATGGCTCATTCACTGCAAACCTGGGCTTAAGAGGACAGTCAAGAGTGTTCAACATGATGCCCTCGGGCAATCACTTACTCAGAGGAGGGCCAATTGCTTTTCAAATTAAATTAAATTAATTAATTTATTTATACAGCAAGTTCTTATTAGTTATCTATTTTATACATATTAGCGTATACATGTCAATCCCAATCTCCCAATTCATCCCACCACCACCACCCTTGCCCCGCTTTCCCCCCGTGGTGTCCATACGTTTCTTCTCTACATCTACGTCTCTATTTCTGCCTTGCAAACTGGTTCATCTGTACCATTTTTCTAGATTCTACATATGTGTGTTAATATACGATATTTGTTTTTCTCTTTCTGACTTACTTCACTCTGTATGACAGTCTCTAGGTCCATCCACGTCTCTACAAATGACCCAAGTTCATTCCATTTTATGTACGTACTACGTCTTTTTTATCCATTTGTCTGTCAATGGGCATTTAGGTTGCTTCCATGACCTGGCTATTGTAAATAGTGCTGCAATGAACATTGGGGTGCATGTGTCTTTTTGAATTATGGTTTTCTCTGGGTATGTGCCAGTAGTGGGATTGCTGGGTCATATGGTAATTCTATTTTTAGTTTTCTAAGGAACCTCCATACTGTTCTCCATAGTGGTTGTATCAATTTACATTCCCACCAACAGTGCAAGAGGGTTCCCTTTTCTCCACACCCTCTCCAGCATTGGTTGCTTGTAGATCTTCTGATGATGCCCATTCTAATCGGTGTGACTTTCAATACGCTTCCCTGGGGCGGTAGTGATTATCTTCCCAATAGCTTGGGCAGATTGGTGAAGAAGATCAGAAGCTGACTTCAGCTTTTCATAGCTCTCCATCTTTCTACTTCCTAAATTCCCATTCCTTTTACTTGAGCAGTGGTTCATCAAATATGTAACAGCAGCAGAAGCTTCTCCTAGAAACTTGTTAGAAATGCAAATTCCCAGCTGAGGCTCCGGAAATCATTGTTTTGACAAGCCTTCTGATTCTAGCTAAAGCTTGAGACCCATTGCTCTTCTTCTGATCTGAGAGAGAGGGGCGGGGGGGAAGAGAGAGAAAGCCCAGGAAAGAATGCTGGAAAGTAAATTCAGAGAGCTTTTTATATGGGGTTTTTACTGTGGTAACTTACAAATGGTTGAAAAACACCCACAAATTGAAACATGTAGCTACTTTAAGGACTCTTTAGCAGAAATCAATCTTATTCCCGATCTATTACTTAATAGGTCATTTCCTCATAGGGATGACTAACAGCAATTCAACAGAAAATGCTTTTTATATTTAAATAACACTTTCTGTTCCAAGATGTCAAAATGTTTGACAAGTGGTCAAAATGCAGCTCACTAATATTCTCAACCCCATGGTAGTAAATAACCCACATCTACCATCACTGCTGTTTACTGGTGATTGCTTTTCTGGGAAAGTTGAAGCGCCTTTGCTATCTCTGTAGATAGTCAATGACTAAAGGAGGAAACGTCCTTCATCTTGGTTCCCATAGGAAACCAAATTGATAAATCACTCACTGACTTCTATTATTGCATCTCAAGGATAGTTAACAATGCTCATCAAGGAAAAATCCCAAAGAACACTCTTGCCCTATCTCTGATTAAACCTGATTTTGGAAAATCATCTGGCTCAATCTACATTTACTTACAATATGAATGCTACTTAATTCCCTATTACTTCTGGTTACACAGGATCAATGCCACTTGAAGAGTAAGAAGCAAAGGTTCACTACATTGGGGTCTCCTTGACAGCCAAGCCTGTGCCTTAGTCATTTTGACTCCCTAGTGACCAGCTTGGTATCTGGAATAGTATATGCGATCAGTAATTATTTCTTGAATGTATGATGTATGAATGAGTCAAGATATTTTGAGAGTTGGAGTCATGGGTCAAGAGGAGAAAACGTGGTTTAAAAAAACCCACTAAATTCTCAGAAGCCGGTGCTGCAATGAATGCTAATAACAACTTGACAATGTCCTCTGTCATTGCAAATAATGTGATACCAACATCTACTAATCAATCAAAAAAAGACTTTCAGAATCCAAATTTGCATAGGATTTTGAGCTGGGGATTCCTCTCACCCACCTTTTCTTATGATAAAACTTGGAACTGTAGTGTCAATAGATAATATGCCAGGTTTTCACTTAAAATTGGAAAATTTAATCGAATTTCGGAGGCATGAAATAAAACTGATGGGCAAATATTAGAATTTCCATCAATGAAAAAGCTTAATTTCTAAAATGCTGAAGGTTAGTTTATCAAAATACTGAAATTGCCTCATATCATAAGTCAAAGCACCCTCTCCTTACTAAATAAGGAGCTACAAAGTTGTACAATTACTGTCAATAATTTTTTTACTTGGTTTGAAAAAGGTTGCTTGTTTTAAATAAAACAAAGTTCAACTGAAGTGACTATAATATCATCAGTCTTGTAAAACTCCTTGTGTTAGATTTCTTCTATCCCCAAGATGCCAACCATGCATATTAAACGGACTCTTGTTTTTTGCGTATGATTTCTGTACATCTTTCCTCTATGAATTTTCATGTTAAGTACCCTTTCTTAGAGTGTGGATTGTAACCACTCTGTTTAAAACTCTATCACCAGTACCTAGAACAGTGCCTGCCACATAAGAAACACTTAATAAAATTTCTAAATTATCTTGATTAAAATCCATACTCATCCTAGCTTTAAGCACATGAAGACAGAAATAGGTTCCAACTGCATAAGAACACGTGACTAATCCAGAGGAAATGTTAACTATAAGTACAAATTATCTGTTGATTAAAATACAGAACATGTCTGAGATTTGGAATTCCTTCCTAATAACCCTGAGTCAGAGCTGTGGTCAAGGCTTACTGGGGGCATGGTACCATTTTCTGAGGACACACTCAGAAGAGGAAGAAGTTGATGAGACAGCATGCAAGATTTTCCAGGCTCAAAATGGAACTTGACTCATCTGCATGGAACCATCCAGCGAAACACAGAAGAGCTCACTCTTGTGCTGGATTAAGCTCACCCTGGTGGAACGGAATGGAACAGAAACAAGAGACTGAGGTCTAGGTTTTGAGGATCTTCACTCCACTTACCTGCTTTCACAGAACCAGGCAACGGACAAGAAGAAATGTGGAACTGTTGCTGTGTACCTCTAAACAAATACAGTCACCCTATGTAATAGAATGTGTCATAAATCTGACCAATTAGAATAATTCCTCCATTCTTGGTGGAGTAGCTCTGATAGAAATGGACAGAGCTGGGCTCGGGGTGGGAAGGGGGTGGTTTCCTTCTGTTACAAGCTCTAAACTTTCTTCAAGTTTCCTATGATATAAGCCTAACTAAAATTTATGGACTTTTGAAAAAGAGTAGGTACTAAAATTAAATAAGCTGAGAGTGTTGAGGGTGAAAAACATGATAACAAATTTAAGGAAATGTAGAATTATTACTATGAGAATTAACAGAACTGTGTTTGTTCCAAATATGAGCCTGCTATAGCATTTTAATTATGAATAGAATTAAACAGAAATTCACTTGCTGTCACCATCTGATAATATTACCAGAGACTTCCCTTAAGGAAATTTAAAATTATTTCTTCTATGTAAATCTCTACAAGTCCTTATTTTCAACCTTATTATAAGAAATAACACACAGTAGCAACAAGCTGGCAGAATTTTGACAATTCTCCTGCCTCCCTCCATTCCGCCTTCTTTTCCTCTTTCCCTCCCTCCCTTTCCCTCCTCTTCCCTCACTCCCTTTCTTTCCACAAAGCAAGTAACTGGGTACATAGAAAATAGTAGGGGTCACACGCTTTCATTACAGGGGTTGGGAATGTGGACTCTCACAAAAACAGACTTGATTTTAAATACTGTATCTGTGCCTTACTAGCAGTGTGACCATGAATAATTTAATCACTCTGTGCCTCAGTTTGTCCGGCTGTAAAATAGGTGCAAACAGAACCTACCTCTTAGGATTGTTGTCAGGGGGGATTCCAACTGGTTTTAAAATAGTATTTAGCACAGAGGAAGCATAATAATTATTATTTTTCACTTCTCTGAATATATAAAACATTTAGTATTGGGATTCATAGTCTCAAAATCTAACACTCACTGATGTGAATATCTGATTGGCTAAATGGAGAAAAACACTGTTATAGTAATTATTTCTTTAGTTTCTCATTTTGTTTTTTTAACTGAAAACCAGAATCACAATTTCTTGGTATTATCTGTTATCAATGAACAGTATAAGACTGTAATATTATTTTTGACAAGGCACTGTATATTTGAAATGAAGAAAACTAAGAAATAGTAGTAAATAAAACTTTTCTTGTACTAATCCCAAGTGAAAGATGAAATTAATGATGATATATATGTGAAAACTCTGGAGAAGTCATACAGAAAGAACCTCAAGAACTTGAGGCACACTTGAAATTCAAATGACATTAAATGACTAATTCTTAAATCAAGAACCCTTCACTAAAATTAAAAACACAAATGCTTCCTTTTTCTTGATTTCTTGTAGGAAGTGAAAGAGTACCCGGTAGGTGTCAGACTATTTTAAAAAGCAGGTTATAGAGATGATATTTCAGGAGTGTAAAAATACTAAGGCGGATCTCATAAATGATTGGTATATTATTTAATTCAGGTTAGCATCAGAATTGTCAATGTTTGTTTCTTAAGCAATGCAATCCTTTAGGTAGGAAGCATGGTTCTTTGGAGAAGTTGAGAGACACAAGATACACAAAACTGGAATATGGTGCAAAAACAGACAGTATCGATTTTTTAAAATTAAACCTAGGAATTATTTAACATGGCCATTTCTTTGGGTTGAAGAAAGAAATTCATATAGATTTTCCTGGTTCAGGCTCCAGTGAGGTCTATAGGCAAATTTGCAACTAGAGCAAGATTCAGACCTATTTCCATTTTTGTGCTTACCTCTTAAATATGTCCAGTTCCTACAGCATAGAGGAAAGCACTAGATTGGCCATGGCATGAATGGCCAGGTTAGGATTCTGGCCCTGCCACTTAATAACTGTGTACGGCTTAAACAGGCAATTTGCTAAACTTCATGAATTTCAATTCCCACTCTCCAACCCCCACCCTGGGCAAAATGAGTAGAATCTTTTTTTCTACCAACTCTAGAGAGTTAGGATGGTCTGAGGAGAAAATGTACATAAAAATGCTTTGAAAATTATTTAATGCTTTAAAAATATTATTTATCATTATTATTTCAAGATGAGGGAAAACTCCCCCTCCGCTAATATATTCAGCTTTTTATGGCCACCTAGATCTTCCAGAAAGCTACATAAAAACTGAACATTTTAACAATACTCGGCAATGTTTAGATGTTAAAAAAAAATTATCCAAACTGGCACATTTCTTCTTAAACAGTTCTAAAAGTAATACATACATAGTGCAATGAATTTGGAAATACAGAATGAGAACGGGAGGAAGTAAAGGTCACCCTGACTCTCTTATTTCTTGAGTTAACCATTGATAAATAATTTTTACATTTTCTTTGGGTCTTTTTTCTCTATGTGCATGATATTCAAAACCAAGTGGTGAATATGCTGTATTTATTATTTAACATTCTTCTCTTCTCACTTGACATTTTACAAAAAACAATTTTAATTTGTTAACTTCTGTATTGTTTCCGATTCTAAGCATCATAAAATACTTAATAGTGAAGGTTACCTATGAGCTATTATGTAAAAAAAAGTTCAGCATCTATAACCTAAATTAATATATTAGAAATTCATATGCTTTAAAGCAGTGATCCCCAACTGTTTTGGAGCTAGGGACCGGTTTCGTGGAAGACAATTTTTCCACCAACAGGGTGGGTGGGTGGGGGGAGGATAGTTGGTTCAGGCTGTAATGCGAGCGATGGCGAGCCATGGGGAGCAGCAGATGAAACTTCGCTCGCTCGCTTGCTGGCCGCCCACCTCCTGCTGGGCGGCCCATTTCCTCACACAGCCAGGGGGTTGGGGACCCCTGCTTAAAGGATATCCCTATGTTTTTATGTGATTGACCATTTCAAAAGTTTCATAGACAATTCCACTATTTATATTTAATTAAAGACCATGAAACTTGTTTTTAGTATTTTTAAATAAAAGATAAAGATGACTTCATTTAAAAGCTGATAACAAACCTCTAGAACACTTCCTTCTACTTAAGTGAGGTGTTAGATAAAAAAAGCACTATAGATATATAGATTATACTTGACTTTAAATAAAAATCTGAATAAATACTATAGAATTGTTATCTCCCCTTTATTCTGTTAATAATTGCTAATAGGAATATTATGGAGAATGATTGAAGCTTAATAGTCATATGTCAATTACCAAGATCACATTTGTGTGGTACAATGAATTTGCAAAGGTAGACTATCAAATGTATTTTATTGTCAAAGGTGGTCTGCCAATCGGCAAGTCATTTCGTAAGTTGTGCTCTAAAATATATCATTTACCGATACCCAAGAGACATCTCGGTATGTCATTAATAGTGCAGAAACTCTAAGCCAGGGATATTTTTGTCTTTATAATTAATTTGAGACAGCAGCTAATAAAAACCAGAATAATAACACTAATAACCTTCAAATTAATTTTGACCCTAAGCTATAGCAATTTCAACAGAAGTTAGTATATTTACATACCAAATTAAGATTCCTAAACTTGTATTACAATTGATGCAATGTTTTTATGAAATACTACCTATATAATATTTCATTAAAATAATAAAATGAGAACAATATAGAAATGGCATAAATGTTTGTGTCCTAGAAAGGATTTAGAGGGAATTTCTGGTAGTATAAATTAATACATGATTAATCATATTAGTTTTATTTATAAAGCATCCAAACATACACATCTGTAATCTTATATGTCTTTACCATCAAGAGAAATATATTCCAGAATTAATTTTAAAAACACTGCTTTTACTGTGCTTATGTATTCTAGTTGAGAAGTCTGGACTTTAAGCATTTTTAAATTATAGAACTCATCAGAAAGCAGGAGGAAACCAACAATACAACTGATGGCATTTGTTAATATAAACCTTTGTGTAAAAATGTTATGAAACTAAGAATGGAAAAAGAGTAGAATTATTAAGCAACAAATGGCTGTTTTAAAAAATCTAGTTAATAGTATATACTACCTGGGTTATTCTTTTACTTGAAAAAATTACAGTATATTAGGTTGTCCTAATTTGGAACTATGTAACTGCCACTCTCATGTTTCTAGTTTTACTAGAAGAGTGCATTTTTTTGGTATAAGCGTAAGAAAAAAAAAAAAACTGGAACGTTCCATACTGCAGTTTCCTTCCTCCCTTTCCCCAACAGAAAAAATAAGAAATACTGTACCTAACCAACAGATCTGATGATTCCAAAAGGGACAAGTCTCTATTCTGAAACACTATTCAAGTCAGAACATTCCAAATTATGATTTTGTGAGACACTGGAAAATTATGGCATGAAAAATAGAAGAATATTTCTAATGCACTATAAAATGTATTCCTCAAAGCAAAAAAGAGCTAATGGAAGGCCAGAGCACTTAATGGATAAAATATAATCAAATGAAACAGAAGCATGTTCCAAGCTGAAAGGCAACAATCTCACTATTCTCACATAATTGGACAGTAGACATAACCCAGTAAGATCAGGTTTAAAAACATTTAAATATATATAAATACACATATGTATAAATAACATATATAGCACCTGAAGTAAATACATATTCATATATTAAAGAATCACTTTAAAATTTAAAAATATTTTTTTAACTATTGAAAAATAAACAGCTAGTGAAAAAATAAGTTTTCTTTGCAAAACTTGACTCTGGAAACAAAGATTCTTCAAATGCTTCTCCAAGAACTTGTCTGTTTATTTTAAATATAACCAAATAAAAAAATAAAAATAAAAAAATAAATAAATATAATCAAATATTTGAAATAGAAGGCAAATGTTCATGAAAGCAGACATATATACATGCATTTATATGCATATATACACATAATTGGATAATATAATGAATATATATAATACACATAAAATACAGATCTTCCTTAACTTACTATGGCACTGCATCCTGATAAACCCATCATCAATTGAAAATATCATAAATTGTAAATGCTTATACTACACCCAATCTACCAACCGTCATAGTTTAGCCTAGTCTACCTTAAATGTGCTCAGAACACTCACATTAGCCTAAAGTTGGGCAAAATCATCTAACACAAAGCCTATTTTATAAGAATCTGTTGAATATCTCATTTGTTTTATTGAATACTGTACTGAAGGTGAAAACCAGAATGGTTGTAAGTGTGTCAGTTGTGATCGAGTCGCTGAGTGGGAGGAGTGGCTTGCTGCTGCTGCTGCCCAGCATCACAAGAGAGCATCATGCTGCATATCAGGAGTCTGGGAAAAGTACAGTTTCTACTCTAAATTCAAAGTATACTTTGAAAAAATGAAAAAATTCAAACTATAGTTTCTACTAAACGAGTATCGCTTTCGCACTATGGTAAAGTTGAAAAATCGGTAAGTCCAACCATTGTAATTCGGGGAATGTCTGTATATAAATTTTTGTATAATATACGTGTATATGTGTTTGCACGTGTATATTTAAAACTGGAATTTAGACTGTTTGCTACATCTCATCTTAGAAGCAGACTATGCCCAAAATCTATGCCTCAAGCCTTTGGTGAATAGCTAATGAATTCAGTATTCAAACAGGGATTAAAAATATTGACTTGGAAATTCAGGACAAACTTACTACTAAAAATGTTTTACACTTTTTACTTAAAAGAACATAGTTAGGTACACATGATTAGACTCTACCAACTAAAATAAATTATTGCCGATTTGGCTAGAGTTGTTGATCACCACAAAATTCTCTCTTGCGGACAACTATGGCTTACATATTAAATGGAAGGCTTTAGGCAGTTTTTGTACTTGTTTCCTTAGACCTAAATGGTCCACATAATGATAAAAAGTCAAATAAGAAAAAAATGTCAAATTATGTGCTTTTCAAGCTCAACAAAATTGTTATCATACTAAAGCTCGCCTGTGTACTAACAGTGCAGTTTTTATAGGCAGGTGTTTCTGCTACTAAAGTTTTCACATTAATTGAGGCTCTACTTTTGATTTCAGTTTAAAGGTGTTACTAGTGATTGAATCTACTCAGTAGTGCACTTTTATGAATAAGACTCTGAATATTAAAATTCTTACATGTACTCTCTCAATTCATTGAGATTCAGTCAAATAGAAACATATCATATACCAAGAAGATTCCTTTGTATATGATGTACAATGGAGTAACAGATTAATTTTCCTTTTTGGACAACTTAATGATATTGATTAACATTAAAAAACTTCAACAGTTACATATTAAAAAAAAAGACTGGGGTACAAGGCAGATAATTAGTAGTATTACCTTTAAAGGCTTTTGTTAGAGGAAGTGAATGTTAACAACTCTTTATAAATTAAAGTTGGCCTCTCCCAGGAACTTCAATACTGTACCAGAAAAAAATAAAATAAAATTGTCAACTATTGCTTTTAAGAAAGGGAACAATTCCCATTTTCTATAACATTACTTCTGAAATCAACACCCTTGATATCATTTCTGATAATGAGTCAGTGAAAAGAGTGATTAGACAAATGGTACAATTCAGAAAGAAAATAAGATGCAGAAAGAAATTCAGAAAGAAAATAAGATGCCAACTGAGTTTTCCCAGGTCATCCAATCAACTCCTTGCAGAGTTAAAAATAGAAGCTAAGACTAATTCCCACAGCTACTGCCAGATCAGAGCCTGACAACTTTGCATTGTGGTAGCTTCCAACCTCTCCTGCTACTGGGCTTCCCTGCATTGAGACATCTTCCTATGAGGTTCAGTCATTTCAAGGTTTGCTTTAAAATGGAGAGGGGTAGGAAAAGGTTCATAATTTTAGGGAAAATCTGTGGTAATGAGATCTCATTGTAAACTGCTCACGAGAATTAGAAAGATAAAAACTGGAAATATTTACTAACCCTTACTATGTCTCAAACACTGCAGTAAGTTCCCTTTTATGTTATCTTCTTTAATCTTCGCAACAACCCTGTGATTTTCCTGTTTTAAATATCCAGAAACAATTCACAGTGGTTAAGTAACTTACCCTAAGTCATAGAGATAGAAAACAATAGAGGTAGGATTCAAACTAGGTGAGGTTCAAAGTTCAAATTCACTTCCTGAAAAACATGATTAGAACATAAATGGTAGCCAAAACTCCCCAAAATAAATTAAAAAATTAAAAGAAAGAGAGAAAGGAGGGGAGGAGGGGCTAGTGATCTGCATACCTTAAAAATAATGTTTAGAACTTTTTGATTGATCTTAAAAATGACCAAAAGCTAGCTGCCTGAGAGCTCTAAGAATAAAATTATTAACAAACTAAACAAAAAATATTGATTTTTATACTCACTCACTTTGAGATCACCCAATTGCTTTCCTTTCATAACACTGTACTGCCATTTTATTTCATTTTCTATTATATTTATTAAGGGATAATTTAAAGACAAGTATTTTGCCTAACAGGTTAATGATTTTTTTTCTTCTAAACGATGACCAAGATGCCGATCCTCCTCCCCTTATTCAATGGACTAATTAGTGTCAGATCATTTTAGTGTCATATTTAATTTCTGTGGTGAAATAGTGATTTCACAAACCCTGTGAAGATGTTACACATCCACTATAAAATGCATGCAGGTGGAAAAAATTTTCAACTGATGTAGATTTTGCTTTCTCTATGATTGTATTCTTCACAATCAATGAGATAGAAAAAGACACAGAGATAAGAGAACTGTTGACTAATATTTTCTTATTAAAATGTGTATCTTGGGCTTCCCTGGTGGTGCAGCAGTTAAGAATCCGCCCGCCAATGCAGGAGACACAGGTTCGAACCCTGGTCTGGGAAGATCCCACATGCCACAAAGCAACTAAGCCCATGGGCCACAACAACTGAGCCTGCGCTCTAGAGCCCGCAAGCCACAACTACTGAGCCCACGCACTGCAACTACTGAAGCCGGCATGCCCTAGAGCCCGTGCTGTGCAACAAGAGAAGCCACCGCAATGAGAGGCCTGTGCGCCACAACGAAGAGTAGTCCCCACTCCCAGCAACTAGACAAAGCCCAGGCACGGCAACAAAGAACCAACGCTGCCAGAAATAAATAAATTACTTAAGAAAATAAATAAAATCTGTATCTTGCATTTTCAATTTTCTAAAAGTTCAAATCCATGGTGGTTGAAAAAAGGAGTAATGGCATATGTTTTCTTGTCCTGGGTAAATGGATTGTGCTTGGTTGAGTGTCTTTTTTGCCAAATTTTTTTTTATTATTTTTATATCTACTATTACTTATTTGAATTCTACTCACTGTTTTTTGTTTTTTCATCTTTATTGGAATACAATTGCTTTACAATGGTGTGTTAGTTTCTGCTTTATAACAAAGTCAATCAGTTATACATATACATATGTTCCCATATCTCTTCCCTCTTGCGTCTCCCTCCCTCCCACCCTCCGTTTCCCACCGCTCTAGGTGGTCACAAAGCACCGAGCTGATCTCCCTGTGCTATGTGGCTGCTTCCCACTAGCTATCTATTTTACATTTGGTAGTGTATATATGTCCATGCCACTCTCTCACTTTGTCACAGCTTACCCTTCCCCCTCCCCATATCCTCAAGTCCATTCTCTAGTAGGTCTGTGCCTTTATTCCCATCTTACCCCTAGGTTCTGCATGACCTTTTTTTTTTTCTTAGATTCCATGTATATGTGTTAGCATACGGTATTTGTCTTTCTCTTTCTGACTTACTGGTTGAGTGTCTTGAACTGCTCAAACTTTAAGGTCCATCATCTCTAATTTCCACCTTACCAAAACCTCAGACAAGAAACAGGAGAAAGGGTAGTGCCATCCATAATTCATTCCCACCACACCTACAAAAATAATCACAAGGAACTTGTGTAGAATACCAATTCTTTTGTATTAGGAAGGCAGTTTTCAAAATTAAATGGTATTGGTTCATTTGGTTGTTTAATAAATATCTTGCAGATGCCTATCATAAAGCCAAATACCAAACTGACCATTTAAGTTGCAGGAATTTGTACGGTCTTGATATTTTACTATTTTAAAGTAACAGTATACATTTGAGTGCTTACCACAATATGTAATACCAATAAGCTCCCTAGAAATCTAAACATCTATAAAATACACCAGATGCTACTGTCTCATGCCTTGCTTTGCAATCCTGGATTGCTTTCTACTATGGAGATGATGTAAGAAATATAAGCTAGATATCTCTTCTATGGGATCACCAGCCATGTCTCAACTAACTTTTATCAGTGGAGACTCTCAGTACATACATATTTATTTATTATAAAACTCTTCGGTACTGATCATTAGGTAATTCCGGTAAATGTGGGCGCGTAATAATAGTTAAGAATGTCAGCCCCATTTCATTTCAGCTTGATCCACTGCAGGAAAGCACAAATTAGATGAAAGCAATTTCCCCAAGAACAACTCACTTCCTTGAGATGAGACATAAACTTGGGTGAACAATGATTTGTCACAATTTATTTTTGAGGGTAGTGGTTTAAAAAAAGTGCTAATGTAATCTTTTCAGAATGAATCCTTTTAAAAATGCATTAATTCTCCAGTGAATATAGCTTATAATTAAAAACCTATACATGTAATTTTACTTTTCTAAATTTTTACATATGACCATATATAATAAATATGGAAATCTTAAAATCTTCATTATCTTTAAAATTTGATGGCCTTTAAATCTGAATTTGGATTTGGTGAGTCTGACGGATTATTCTTAGTGACTCTATTGGGTACCACCAATTCAGATTCAACATTATTTCTGCAAGTCTCAGAAGCATTAAGTTTTGTGAATGGATAGAGGGTATTAACATCCTGGTGGTTTTTCACTACATTGAGATGACCAGAGAACCTGAGTGTGAAAGATCATGGAGAGGAGTGTAAGAAATGGCACTAAAGGTATCACTGACTTCTCTCTATTTACTCAGATTCTGCAGGATACAACAGAAGGAACAAAGCAGGTTGTGTTGCTGCTACTGTTGCAATGACCAAGGATCCTCAGTCTCATAGCCATTGCAGTCCATTGTTTAAGATGTGAGCTTGTTGTTGCTTATTCAGGCAAAAGTCAGAATGCTTATTTGTTTTATGTCTGTTTTTTAATGAGGGTTTGATTAGACAGCAATAAAGACAAAAGTAAATAGGAGAAATGTTTATTAATAGGTCCCTCCATCCCTATCAACCAAAGAAAAGGCATACCTTAAAATACTGTCGTGAAATGTCTAGGGTGTGTCTGTCTGTGTTCTTGCCACCCTTCACCTTTAAGTAGCCTTTCAAAAATATGTTATAAACATGTTGCTTCATCCTTGCCCTTTTAGCCTGTTAATGTCTAACTTAAGCAAAGCAGGATGCAATCCCCAGCAAGTTATCTGTTTCTCCTTTCTTGGACCATGCAAATCAAAACAGTCTTCTTCTAAGGAGGGTGGTGAAAAGTTGTGCCAATTGTGTTCATACTTCAGCTCTTCCAACGTTCTTTAGTTTATCTTAAATGAGACATTCTCATCTTTGGGCTTTAATTATTCTGTTTAAAAATAAATTTTCAAAGATACTCTGAAGAGAAACTAAGAAAAAAACAACAAAATAAAAGATTTACCATAATGCAGGTACATAAATATGAACTAAAAATACTTTTAAATTAAAAATTAATCTGTTTTATTTTAAAAATTAATCTAATTAAAATTACAGATTAGGCTGGATAGAATTGATCCATTGCTGAAGCTTAAAAACAAACTAGCTATAAATGTTACTAGTTTTCTACACTGCTGTTACAAGACTTGACTGACATCCGTGATGTACTCTGTAATATTTTTGAAATGATGAAATGTGTGATCCAGAGACTTGAAATATTTCAATACTTGTGTATAGGAATTTTCTTCCATGAACTAGAAATGAAAAAAGTGAGAATGTTTCCTTGCTCAAATCACATTAAGTGGATTCCCTTACATTACTTGCATTCATTTTTAAGATAGTCATAAATGGTTACATAAAATACAGGAATATTATCTGTTGAAGAAGTTGATGGTTTTTATAGTCAATGTATGTATTCAAATGATAAATGTTTCTGCATAATCTCTGACTCAACAATACCATTCCATGCCACTCCAAGAATTCTTCCATCAAAAGCAAAAGCTCCAGGACATCAAGACATGAACCTCTATGTCCATTACCACATTTCTTGAAATCATAAAACTGTTTGGAACTTAATAAATGTTTATCAATGGGTTTTGACTGAATGAAATTATGGCTCACTCATAGTACACATTACTGGGCATCTACTAAAGGTAATATGGTAGTGATATATGCTAGATATCATTAATATAATAGAAACACAATGTACTAAAAGTGTTTTGCAACTAAAAATCACTATACATTGTATGGCTTTAAAAAGGAATGAAATGCTGCTACATGCTATAACATGGATAAACTTTGAAAACATTATGTTAAGTGAAAGAAGCCAGACACAAAAGGACAACTATTATATGATTCCACTTATATGAGGTAGTTAGGATAGGCAAATTATAAACCCAGAAAATAGAATAGAGTTAACCAGAGGCTAAGGGGAGGGGAGAAATAAGGGGTTATTGTTTAGTGAGTACAGTTTCTGTTTGGGATAACAAGAAAGGTCTTAAAATGGATAATGGTAATGGTTGCTCAACATTGTGAATGTACTTAATACCAATAAATGATACACTTAAAAATGGTTAAAATGGTAAATTTTACATTATGGAACATTTTACCAAAATAAAAAATAAAAATATACTATAAAATAAAGTACAAATTTACCTCATACTAGGCAGACTATGAAGTTTGCATAAAATTGCACTTATTTTAGGAGCTTATATGGTTATTATCATATTTGGGGACATGTAAAGAAAGCAACAGCTTAAGTAGTCCTCTTGAGTTCTTTCTCTCCATCTTTCCAACCTGGTGTTTTCTAGATTAATGGTTATGTCACGCCTCTCTTTGAATACTAGCATCAGTAGGAATGCTAGCTAGTACTGGTTTCCTTAAGTATCAGCTAAAAAGTTTAATGTATTTTTATGCTGGTAATTGTTTTAGAACCTGGGAGGGATGTCATTGTTTTCTTAACTTGCCAAAAGCAAATACAGTACTGTAGACAGCATTACTAGAAAGAAATAGTAACTTTGAAGTAGACGTATGTCCATCCTAAGCAAACTGAATATATTTCAAAGCAGACCACACCACTCAACTGCTGGCAATGTTCTTCCACATACTTGGCAGTATACTACTCGAAGTCTGAGAACTGTTTCTTTTTTGTAAAAATGATTTTGATTGGAAAACCCTGAATAAATCCTTTGGAATGTGTAACGTTTAGAGCTCCTTCTGGGATTCCTTTTCCATGAATCAAGGTTCTTTGATTCACTATCCTCCTTGGCACTTGCTTCCTATTCATCTCAGCAGCCTTTGTGCCAGCGCTAATGAAGAGCTCCCAGTTTAGGTCCTAAAGCAGGGAGAACAATAAAAGGAGAACCTCATTTCAAGTACCAGAAATGTCTGGGCTATAAAGGACACACATATTGTCAAAGCAAGCCCAGAGTGGGGTGACATCACCAAGGTCCTTCCTGGCTCCACGCCCCCCACAGGAGGAACAACTAACAATTATTTGGAAACAGGACACTATTTGAGAGAATCCTAGAACATGGAGGTGAGGCTGAAGCACCCCCGTGCACCACAGAGACCAAGAAAGACTGCATTAGAAGGGTGAGAAAAGGAGCTGGACCACACTGCCCCTCCCCCAAGCCAGTGGAGCACCATGGGTGAGGTCTCCCCTGAACCTCTGGTTCCTCCAGTAGGGGAAGAGAACTGGGGGACAGCAAGCACCACCACTAGCATTGGGGTTGCTTTGTGGGAGCCACTGCTCTAATCTGCTCCACTGGGATTGCAGGGGAATCTGCAGGGTTTGACCACTAAAAGTTGGACTTTTAGTGATGAAGGGGGAAGGGGCATGCAACAGCCAGCACATGGATTGTGACCGATGGAATTCATACCTGCAGTGCCCAAGTAGTGATCACAACTGGCACTTTTGCTTATCTACAGAGCCAGGTTGGTGGGACACTACAACCGGGGAACTCAGCAGGGTACAGATCCACCTGATATGCATCTGGCCCTTGAACCTGGTTTGCCCATACCCAGGGAAAGAGCAGAGTCACAGCCCACCCACTGTGGAGAGTGTCTTCTGGCCATCTGACCAAAAGGGCTGGCAATAAATCCTGGAAGCTATTTGGCCCAGTCGTGCTCCAGCCAAGAGGCAGGCAGCCAGAGCTCATCACTGGCTCTGGTACAAAGCAGAGCCAGTATCAGGTGTGGAGGGATCCTGTACCATGCACAGGCAGGGAGATTAATTCATATCCAAGGCTGAGAGGAGCTCCCAGCTCCTCCCA
Organism: Mesoplodon densirostris; assembly: GCF_025265405.1. Classification (NCBI taxonomy): domain Eukaryota; kingdom Metazoa; phylum Chordata; class Mammalia; order Artiodactyla; family Ziphiidae; genus Mesoplodon; species Mesoplodon densirostris. The sequence continues at coordinate 102,042,057 of NC_082672.1, forward strand.
ACTGGGGAGCCTGTTTGAGAAATTAAGAGTCACCTGGAGTGGTCCCTCCTCATCCCACCCAGGCAAAAGAACTGGGACTAGCCCCATCCCATCTGCTGTGGAGAGTGTCTTCCTGGCCCATCTGACTAGAAGGATTGGTGACAACTCCTAGAAACTGTGCGGCCCAGCAGTGCTCAAGCCTAGAGAAGGGTAGACAGAGCTCATAGTCTTCAAAGCCAAGCCAGTGGCCTTGTTCAGCCACAGAACGTGGAGTGTGGATCAGCTTGAGTTAAGACAACAAAGAGCTTTACTGGCTTTAGAGCTGCTTCTCCTGCTGCACCCAGGCAGGAAATCTAATTCATAGCCCTACTCATCACTGAATACAGCCTTCAGCACGTCCAACTGGGGAACCTAACCAGAGAACATGGGAAGCTGTACAGCCCATTAAACAGCCCTAGATACAGTGGCACTTGAACAGACAGCACAGCCTGTGGCCTCCCCCTTCTGCAGGGCAAAACCACTGCCCTCACCTGACCAGGGAATTAAGTGCACACTCTGGCCTGATTTGGGTTCCCAAACAATGAACTATACAGGCTCTGAGTCCTGTCCAGAGCCAGGTCCTATACAAGCTCTGATTCTCTGCCAGGAAACTAATTCATAGCCCCATGTACTACTACTACTGAATATAATACCCAGTTAAGTCTGGTGGAAGAGCCCAATTATTCAGATATGCAGATACCAATGTAAGGAATCAAGGATCACAAAAATTAGGCAAATAGGACACCACCAAAGGAAAGTAATAAAACTCCAATAACTGACCTTAAAAAAATGAAGATCTGGGCTTCCCTGGTGGCGCAGTGGTTGAGAGTCCGCCTGCCGATGCAGGGGATGCGGGTTCGTGCCCCGGTCCGGGAGGATCCCACATGCCGCAGAGTGGGCTGGGCCCATGAGCCATGGCTGCTGAGCCTGCACGTCCGGAGCCTGTGCTCCGCAATGGGAGAGGCCACAACAGTGAGAGGCCCACACAGCGCAAAAAAAAAAAAAAAAAAAAAAAAAAAGAGAATATCTATGAACTGTCAAAGGATTCAGAATAATCCTCCTAAGGAAGTTTAGTGAACTACAAGAAAGCACAGACAGCTAAGTGAAATTAGGAAAACAATGCATGAACAAGACAAGAAGTTTGACAAGGAAGTAGCAACATCAAAGAAACAGGAACACTAGATTTTAAAAATACAATAACTGAACTGAAGAATTCAATAGAAAGTTTCAAAGGTAGAATCGACCATGCAGAAGAAAGAATCAGCAGACTGGAGGACAGGACTTTCGAAATTACCCAGTGAAAGGAACAAAAAGCAAAAGAATAAAAAGAGTGAAGAAAGCCTATGGAAATTATGGGACACAATAAAGTAAACAATGTTCATGTATGGGAATTCCAGAACAAGAAAAGAGAGAGAGAAAGGGAAAAAAAAGTATATTTAAAGCAATAATGGATGAAACCTTCCCAAACCTAGGATGAAAAATGGACATCCATATCCATGAAGTCCAAACAAGCCCAAATAGGTTGAACTCAAATAGGGCTACTCTGAGACACATTGCAATTAAATCATCAAAAGTCGAAAACAAAGAAAGAATTTTAAGACCAGCAAGAGAAAAGAGAGAAGTTACATACAAGGGAACCCTGGGATAATTGGATATTCACATGTAAAAGAATGAAATTGGACCAATATCTTATACACAAAACTAACTTGAATTGGATTAAAGACTCAAATGTAAGACCTGAAACTATGCAACTGCCAGAAGAAAACATAGGAATAAAGCTCATTACATGGGTTTGGTAATGACTTTTTGGATATGACACTGAAAACACAAACAACAAAATAAAAAATAAACAAATGGAACTACATCAAACTAAAAAGCTTCTGCACAGCAAACGAAAACAAAAACAAATCAACAAAGTGATTGAAAAGACAACCTATAGAATGCAAAAAAACATATTTGTAAACCATATATCTGATAAGGGTTAATATCCAAAATAAATTAAAAATTCATACAAATCAATAGCAAAAAAAAAAAATTACCCAATTAAAAAAGTGAGCAAAGGACCCGAATAGACATTCCTCCAAAGAAGACACACGAAAAGCCAACAGGTACATGAAAAGATGCTCAATACCACTAGTCATTAGGGAAATGCACATTAAAACCACATTGAGATATTACCTCACACCTGTTAGAACAGTCATCCTCAAAAATGTCAAGAGATAACAAATGCTCGTGAGGATGTGGAGAAAAGGGAAGCCTTGTGCTGTTGGTGGGATTGTAGATTGGTAAAGCCAGTATGGAAAACAGTATGGAGGATCCTCAAAAATTAAGACTAGAACTACATATATCTAGCAACTCCACTTCTGGGAATATATCCAAAGAAAATGAAAACACTAACTCAAAAAGACATCTGCACCCCCATGTTCATAGCAGCATTATTTATAATAGCCAAGACATGGAAACAATCTAAGTGCCCATTGATGGACAAATGGGTAAAGAGGTTGTTTTATATATTTATAGATATATACGTATTATATGTATACACACACACACACACACACACACACAGTGAAATATTATTCATCGGTAAGAAAACAAAGAAATGCTACCATTTGAGACAACAGAAATGGACCTTGAAGGCTTTATGCTAAGTTAAATAAGTCAGAGAAAGAAAGGCAAACACTATATGATCTCACTCATATGTGGAACCTAAAAAAAAAGAAAACAATCATAGAAAAAGAGATCAGACCTGTGGTTACAGGAGACAGAGGGTCAGGGGAGGGGAAATTGGAGGAAGATGGTCAAAGGTACAAGCTTCCAATTGTAAGATAAATACATACTATGGACATCATGTACAACATGATGACTACAGCTAACACTGACGTGTGATATATAGAAAAATCGTTAAGAATAAATTCTAAGCATTCTCTTCACAGAAAAGTATTATTTGATCTCATTTATATAAATTTGTGTGTTTGTGTGAGAGAGGACAGAATACAAAAATGCAAAAAGAAAAGTTGTAAAGTACGAAGCTGCTTAGGTTTATATCTCAATCTATAACAGATAACAATTTGTTTAATTTTAATAGGTACAAAAATAAATATTAAGCATACAACAAGCAAAAAGAAAAACTGAGCCCAGCGTAGATGTCCTTAAAGCATTTGCAAAGGAGGGCTTTATTAGGTCCGCGAACACCTGCAATTACAGGCAAAATTCTATGTGTGTGTGTTGTGTATGTACTTGGGGAGTGGACGCATAGCCTTTACTGAATTATTAAAGGGGATGTTAAGACCCAAAAGTTTAAAAAGCACTGGAAAGCCTGACCACAAAACCATTTTAAACTACTCTGATTATGTTTTTATAGTTTTCCTTCACTCGTTAACACTTCAAAGAACAGCATGTGAATGTGGAAAGAATCTCTGCCATTTAGGTAAGATCTCTGAGTCTCAGTGTAAAATTAGCATATAGTAGAAGGATGAAATTATACACCACAGATGAAAGTACCTAGCAGAGCGCTTTAAGACTAGTACTTATTTATGCAAGACATCTTCCCCTGCTTACTTGTTTTCAGTAGAATGAAAGCATACTGAAAGCTGGTACAATGTCTTCTTTAAAGTTTTCTTTTGTAATGCTTACTATGCTTTTTGATACGGATGAGCCAATATCCACTTAAGGGCATGTAAGCTCACAATAACTTTTGTTGAATATAACTGTTGGAATGTACTTTCAGTATATTATTATATAGGGATTTTAAACTAAAATGTACCTGCACACACTATTTACAGCCTAACTTGGATATTAGAGTAGGTGGATATACACCCCTGGAAAATAATAGCTAATTTCTTCACTAAAATCAAATTGCTGAACATCTACTTTGCATATACATAGCTAGGCACTGTATTATGAGTTTCAGGTAATAAAAAGTTGTTAGTCAAAGACTCTGCTCCCTAGGGTTATTTTACAACAGCAAATCATGTTCAAATTAAAGGATAGACCAAAATAGAAAGTGCCACAGGCATTTAGACAAGGGAGAAACACATCTGAAATGAGAAGGAAGGTGGGTATGGGGAAGGGTTCATGGAAGAGGCAGTGTATGCTGTGAGCAAGGTTTCAACGTGTAGCAGGGTGAGTGAAAGGAACAAATGAAGACATATAGTCGTGATATCATGAGGCACAAACTAGAAATAAACAGCACTTGTTCTAGGCTGGTCATGAGGTAATTTAAGGGGATTAGTGAGAAACTAGATAAAGAGATATCTCTTTATGTATTACTTATTAATAATACTTTTGAACACAAGTATTTAATTTTTAAAAAAAGAACAATATAGGGATAGGAGACTAGGAGGTACAAACTATTATTATAAAATGAGCTATAAGGATATACTGCATAGCACAGAAAATATAGCCAATATTTTATAACTATAAATGGAGTATAACCTTTAAGAATCGTGAGTCACTATATTTTACACCTGTAACTTATATAATATTACACATCAACTATACTTCAATTAAAAATGCTATTTTAGTGAATAAAACACTAAGCAGTGAAATTTTTAAAAAAGAACTTAGAAGAGAGCTTAAAAATAAAGACATAAAGAGCAGGTTGAAACAGCGCAGAAATCTGGCAATTAAGAGGCCATTGATGACTTTCAAAATAGCACTTTTTCTACCCATTCTCAGTGGAGGCAAAGCCTTATTAATCCTACTATTTCTTTTTCTGTTTTTCAAAATCTCAGGATAAGTCTATTTCAATTGTAGCTAATGGCAGTAATGCAGCACCAGAAAATGCCTTTTGTAAACAGAGGGCAACTTTGTGAATCCTAAGTGGGTACTCAAGTCTTAAATTACTGATAACACTGACCACCCACCAGACTAAATGTTTTTCTTTACGTGATTGGAAAGCAACAGATTGATTTCAATTCTATCTTGTCATATCTACAAAAAAGTTCCTACAGTTCATTTAGCAACTAATAGAATACATCCTTCTATTTGGTATTACTCCTCCTTAACACGGGGCAATTAATTTTTCCTTTCTCTGGGAAACATTTTTAACAAAGGAAATAGAGTCATAAATTAGTTTCGGTTAGGAAACCATACAACTATTTCTACCTAGGGCTTGGAATTTAGCAACTTTCCTCAGAAATTGTTTAAATATAACAAAGTCCAAATTCAGAAATACCTTAAATTTAATTATCTTAGTTGCACTAAAATAACAAATTCTATTTTCTATCTTGTTTTCTTTCTTCCCCAGAAGGCTTCTCCAACCCTAATCCATAACTTCATGCATTCATCTCACCTATACAATCACTGGCAGGTATGATGCCGGCTTTGGCGGCTCCAGTCCCCTAATCCTGACCCATTTCTTGCCAAAGAACTCAGCTTCTTCAGAAACAAAGTAACAGACATTTCAATTTCTAACCATCATTAGCATATTTTCATGTACTAATACTCAACATAAAAACACCTTTCAAAATTACAGAAATTTTTACTGTACTTAAGATCAATTGCACTCACCTGTATTTCATAAACCTTGGGCTACTTTCTAAAAAATGAATTATTATTTTAATATGTTTTTCACTTATTATTCAGAATAATTATTCATATAATTAAATATTTTACAATTAGGTAAGAAAGGTGGAAAATAGTTTTGCTCTTCTTGTTCTTTGTTCTCTCTTCTAGTTGGTGTGCCTGAGCCAAAATTTTAGAATATTGAAAATTTAATATTTCAAACCCAAACCGCATTTAAAGATAATAATAACAACCAGCCAAAACAATATCGGTCCAGAGGTTTGCATGGTCCGGGGAACAGTTCTCTGAGGGGGCCATTTGGAGTGGGATTTGCCCACTCCCCTCCACTCCTTCTGCCTCATATACTGAAGATAGAGACAAAGAAACCAACTCAACTCTTTCCAAAGTGTATCTATAAATAGAGAATTTGTAATCAGAAAAACAAGAACGATATATAATAGAAGTAACATGATTTTTCAGAACCAGTATCTTGTTCTAAAGCAATATTTAAAAAAGAAGGTAAGAAGGTTAGCTATAAACCCTGGACCTCTTTTTCATTGGTCTCCTATTTTAATTTGTTAAAATAAAATCCATGGCCTTTTGAGTCAAACTGTCTCTTTAATTTCAGATTTAAAGATAACAAATCTCTTTTTAAATGGAATATTGGCACACAGACACCACACAGTCTGGCTTATTGCAACTGTTCTCTGTTGGTGAAGTGGCACATTTGTAATCCCCACCATAGCAATCTTCACCATTTCACAGAATATCATTCAATTGTATATCCCTAGGTGGGCAACAAGAATCGGCACTTGAGCTCAGCAGCAAAGCGTTTGTGGGGAAATCCTAGGTCAGAACCCCTAAAAGGGGAGACTAACTTGAGGATGCCCAAATAACCTGAGGTTTACCTTGGCCACCTCCCCTGGCTTTCTGACTGCCTGTGGGAAAAGCCTCTCTGGAATCTCTTTTGAGGTTATTGGGGGAATCCTAGGACAAACACACTGCTTGCTTTTGCAGGAGGACTTGCCCCATACCCTACCCAGCTAGGTGTCTCACAACCTAGCTGGACTAAAAAAGCTTCAAGAAAAACGGGACAGACTGACATTTGCATTTCTACTTCCACCTATTCTTAGGCACGTGGAGCAAAATATGTAGGTATAGCCCTCTTTCTCACACCCCAACAGATTCTGCTGTCCTCGAAACCCATCTGGTAGCTGCAGTGACTACAATGAAGGGAGTTATCGGAAACCATGTTGGTACTGGGTTGAAAGGATTTTTCATGCCGTGCATTTTGGGGAAGGACACAGATAATAGTCCAAACATGGTATAAGGCCATGTCCTTTCTGGGTCCTTGAAAAATCAGTCAGGGAACAGAGGTGGTGGACAGGAGCTGACAAGAGCTGGCTTGTTAATGAGCACAGCATCCCCGGGGTGGGGGGTGGGGGAATCAATGAAATGATTGACAAGAGAAGATGGTAAATGAAGGGAGAAGTGGGGACAAGTGCTGCTCAACCCAAGCTGAACTCCAGGAGGTAAGTTTCTCCTCTAATTTGAGATTCTTTCTAAAGGTTCAGTATTGAAGTGGGTGTTTGACGTTGAAATGTGCAGACCCATTCTAATAACTGGAAAGGGAGAAGACTGAGGAAGGCAAAAGGAGAGGGAAGATTTCCGATTACTTCTCTAGGCTGCTGACAAGAACCTGCTGCTCGCAAACCAGAAATTAACCAAGCGAAGGTTGAAGGTAGCAACGTAAAAGTGAAACTCAAATTATTTTACATTCTGAATCCTCTTCAATATCGAAGCGAGTGTGGCACAGCAATGGTTGATTATCTTAAGATTACAGAGGCTGACCGCCTTCTTTGTTTGCCCAGTAACACCGCTCCTCCAATAATCTCAAGCACTTGGCTGATTAATATTTCAATTCCAGTTGCTGCTCTTTTTCCCATTGCAGAAGGCGGCAGGGATATTCCCCTTCTTCCCTCTGTATTACAAACCCCATTACTAACCAAGCAGAAAGCACCGCGCAGTGTGGCCGAGGCTAATAATAGCCGGGCTGCTTACCTTCTCCGGAGGGATCGAATCAGCGCATGTCCCCGCGCCGGCTGCCCCGGGGCCGCAGTGCCGCCGCGCCGGGTCTGTGCTTGGTCAGTTCGGCCGGCCCCCAGCCCACCTGCCAGCTGCAGCAGCTGCTCCCGCCGCTCCCGCCGCCGAGCTCCGGCCGCAGGAAGTCATCCCCCGCGCCGGGCCGGATCGCCACATTCCGCGCCAGCCGCGGGGGGAGAGGGGCCTCTCCCTGCTGCGGGGACCAGCTCCTGGAAACTGCGCTCAAAGATCGCTACCCTTCCCGGTTGTAGGGTTATTTTCTAGGAATGCTTTTACAGAAGAAGCGTCGCCGGCTGGTGGACCGAGAGAGAAGAGCCAGAGTGACTTTCTCTGCAGAGCGCCTTACCTCTGAGCGCTCCCCTGTCACTCCCGCGGCATGGACAGCTCCATTCCGCTGTGTGGGTTTTCCACCCTCTTCATCTTCCTTATCTGTATTGTTCATTTCGCTGAATTTGAGAGTGGGATTAGCTTTGAAGATATCATTCAAACACTCCGAAAATATTTTAAATTGGCGACTAGTTTTTCTAAGCCCCTGTAGCAAGCTCCACTTTCCCTCAACACACACACACACACACACACACACACACACACACACACACAGTTACTCGCACGTACACACCCAGCCAAACCACTCACAATTAGGAAAGCTGGGACCTCTCGCCCGCCCTCTTGCCTACGTAATGGAACAGGAAACTCCCAAAGGAGTGGGGAAGTAGGACCCGCTAGCGAAAGCACTCGAGGAAAGAGAGAGGGGTCGCCCCAAGATTTTGTTGCTGTTCAGTAGTGTCCTTAGTGGACAGATGTTCCCCCTCTAACCCCCTGGCCCCGCCCCAAGTGGAATGGCTGGTCTGGTGACCGCTGTAACAGTTGGAAACAAAGAAGCTGAAGCCACATTAACAGGTGGCTGCATCTCTTTCTTTCCCGAAGGATTTATCAGAATTGGCTTTAGGAATAATATTAGCATATACGTATATAAGAAACCCTTTCCTTCTCTCTTTAAATTGGCACCACCTATTAACAGGTTTCTCTCTCTCTCTCATTTTCCTCCCTCCCTCCTTCCCTCCCTCCCTCTCCTAAGCTGACCAGATCATCAGTTTCCGGACTTAAGGGGGAAAAAAGGCCAAGGATGTGCTCTCTTTACAGCTGAACCAGGGCTTATTTTCCCGGTGTTCAGCCATTCCCAAGTAGAGAGGCTTTTTGACACTAGGGTTCTCTGTGAGTGAACTTCTCACATTCAGCTTGCTTTTGGAATTGCCCATCACTAGGTCCAGGCCAGTTTTATCCTTGGATTTGTCCAGCAACCTAAACAGTATAATTGCACAAGGCCAAGGCAGTACTTTTAATCTAGGAAGAGTTCCCAACTCTCTGTTTAGCAGTTCCAAAATTAGGAGGTAGTGTAGCAAACAGTTTCAACAAGGCTCAGTAAGAATTCTTGACCCTAGAATGCGGGCTTTTTAAAAGCTGGAACAACCTAATTCATCTCTCTGAGTTTCACTTTCATAAAATTAGACCTCACCAAAGAGCAGGGGATTCTTAATATGTATCAAAGTGTATGTGGAATCTGGATGGGAATATTACATCTTTAATTTCACTAACCTCTAGCTGCAATTTAGTATTTAGCATGTCCTTTAAATCTAAATGCAGACAACAAACCACAATAATATTAGGAGTACCTGTGACTATATCCCCAGCAGATACCACAGACAATTTCCTAAGGCAGTTTTTATAGTTATCTCAAAGTATCACTAGTCTGATGTTACAATCAACTCATCATTACCTTTTTTGTTTTATCTAATAGACTATATCTATTTTAGAATGGTTTTAGATATACAGAAAAATTAAGGGGATAATACAGAGTTCTTATATATCTCATTCCCAATTTCCTCTATTATTGACACCGTACACTAGTGTGGTACCTTTTTTACAATTAACGAGCCAATACTAATACAATAATATTAACCAGAGTCTGTACTTTATTCAGATTTCCTTGGCTTTTGCCTCGTGTCCTTAATTCCATTTCAGGCTTCCATCCAGGACACCACATTACATTTAGTTATCAAGCCCCCTTAGGCTCCTCTGGGCTGTGGTAGTTTCTCAGGCTTTTCTTGTTTTTGATAACCTTGACAGTTTCTTTTTTAAATGTATTTATTTAATTTATTTATTTTTGGCTGTGTTGGGTGTTCGTTGCTGCGCGTGGGCTTTCTCTAGTTGCGGAAAACGGGGGCTACTCTTGGTTGCAGTGCGCAGGCCTCTCATTTCAGTGGCCTCTCTCGTTGTGGAGCACGGGCTGTAGGCGCGTGGGCCTCCGTAGTTGCAGCACATGGGCTCAGTAGTTGTGGTTCACGGTCTCTAGAGCGCAGGCTCAGTACTTGTGGCGCACGGGTTTAGTTGCTCCCTGGCATGTGGGATCTGCCCAGGCCAGGGCTCGAACCCGTGTCCCCTGCATTGGCAGGCGGACTCTCAACCACTGCGCCACCAGGGAAGCCCCTATAATATGATTCTTGTGTCAACCCTGACAGCGCTGGTGAAATTCTTTGCTACAAAAATATGTCTCTGCCTTATAGTTTTGTTTCAGTATTAGTTTCCACATTTGCCAGCAAGATACTTTTCATCCTACTAAACTAATAGGCCACTTAGTTGAATACTGGATAAAATACAAATGGCAGAGAATTCTCCATTTCTGTTTATAATTTTAAAAATTTCAACTAAAAGTGCAAAGCTTTTATCAATTTCTGTAGCTTGCTCTCTTCCTAAACCTACTTGCTTCTTCCATCAATATTTAAGTTTCTGGTTTTAAATAACTGTGACTCTCCTTTAATGTGTTCTCTGTTAAAGGCTTTCTCTCCCTTTAGAAGTGTTAGTAGGAGAAGTGGTATTTTTGTGGGAAGAAAACTGCATCTTCTCTACTACCCAGCTGTCAGGACTATAGAGCTACATCCTCAGTTGTATAATCAGAAACCTGGCCTGGCATCAACTAGTGGGATTAATAACCACTTTTTCAATTCCTTGCAATTAAAATATTTACATCAACTTCTCTTTGTTTTAACAATAGCATATAGAACCCAGTGTGGGTGTGGCTCATGATTCTGCTTCTCTGACTCATGATCTTAGACTTCTTGCTTCCAACTTCCTAATGAATGTGCCCTTTAGCAATTGCTGGGGGCCAGGTTTGTTTACTGCTACTCCTTTCCAACAGTTCAAGGCCACGAGGCATCTCTTGAATGTATTTCTTTGCTACAAAGTATTTCTCTCCCCTGCCCTCACCCCACTCTCAGGTTCTGTTGCTTATTTAAGATTTGCATCTGTAAAGAGTCCTTTGGGTTTGTTTCCTTGGTGGACTGGCTGTCTTCCAAGATTTTGTTGTTAATCTTGTCTGACAGTTTAAAGATGACCTTTTGGTGTTTTTATAAAACTTCTCAAGAAAAGGAAAACAGAAGTGCTCATCTAACCCTCTTCTAAAGACTATGCAAAAAAGCCAGTTGTTTTAAAACATTATGGCTGGTGATATAAATGGCTGCAGCATATTATATCTACACCTGCATGTTTTTAACTTCCAGAAACTAAAAATCAGCTCTGCAACATGCAATCAGCCATGAAGAAAGAAACAAACAAAAACCCAGTATTGAAAATTTTCTGCCTGATACCTGAATGTATTGGTGAACAAGCCTGCTACTTCTAGTATTTACATAAAGACAGTAGTCAAATAACCAATGCAGTAAAACAAACAATTCTTCTGTGAGAAAAAAAGAATGATGCTACTTAGAGTTGATGGACATGAACTTTAGGAATTTTAGAGCTGAAAATAATCTTGGAGGCCTCCTTTTATAGATGAGGAATATGAGGTCTATGGTGGTTAAGTGAATTGTCCAAGCCAGAGATGGGACTAGGGTCAAAGTTGAGGTCTTCTGCCAGGATGTTGAGCTTACTCTTTGAACTTGCTGGGTGTTTACATATTGCATCAACAGAGCCCATATGTACTGGATTTTGTTCCATTTACTGATAGAAGCAAGTTAGTGCCTTTACAGGTATTGTAGTATAAAATCAGCCCATTCAGTCAGAGTAGTCAAAAATTAGTCAATCTAGGACTCCCAAAGAGACAATGCTTTGCAGGCTTTTTCTTTTCTTTTCTTTTCTTTTTCCACTGGAAATGGGAATTAGATAGATAATGCATGTTTGTGTGTATGTATGTATGTATGTATGTATATATATATATATATATATATATATATATGTATATATATATACTTATATCTTGTTCAAATTTAAAAGAATACAATTTTTTATAGTCTATGTATGACATAAAAATAGAACATCATTAATCAAATACATTTTCAGTATTTATTTTTGTATGTAACTTCCTTTCTTTATGTATCTATACAGTTTTAAAGATAACGGAACAACACAGAAATATTATTCACTTTCAAGCTAACACTGATAAATAATGTTTTGTCAGTGCCCTAAATTATGTAAAGACTAAAAGTTCCATTGTTCTATCTATTCTATGGAAAGTGGTTGATGTTTAGCTATGAAATAATGTATCAATCTCAGGAAACAATTCTTAGGTTAAAAAACTCATTTTCCCCGTGATGTCTTTTCACAAAGATTTAATTCAAAGAATTTGCCTTTGTAAGATCTCCATCACTTTTCACCATTGTTCCCATGCATGTTCCTGTTAAGAGTGCCTGATTCTGTTGCTAAGCAACCCTGCAGTCTTGTTGGGTCATGATGATGAACTAATAATTATTTAAAATGTGTCTGTTTGGATAGGGTCTTTTAAAGAATATCGTGATACTTTTGTGTAAGAGGCTGGGTAAGAGGGTTCTTCATTTCAACTTACAGTTCGACAGGAATATAAGTGAAAGAATGATGTTTTCCAGAAGAGTTGGAAGAATGCCAAGAGTACACTAAAAAGCACTAGGTCTTACTTCCTCCCGGTATGCTTTTTTTCTAGAAAAGGGTAAAAGTCAGTCAGATGACAAGTCAAGAAATTTACCAAAGGACTTCAAAGAAATATGAGGAACATCAATATTCCTCTTATTGACTAGATTAAATTATTATGTTTTTCCTTCTCATCCCAAATTCTTAAGAAAAATTGTCAAGCCATATTATGTTGAAAAATAAGTCCCATGTAAGCGAGACATGGGTATTTGAATTTTATCAGGCTTCCAGAGAAAACTAAATTGTTGATTAAATCCTCATCCTGCTTGCTCTTGTCCCAGACATCCCTCTCCAGTTCAGGAATATCCTCCTTTAAATAGCTTATTTAACCATATGGGACTGATGCCAGTAGCCTTAAGATTTTCTGTACGGTATACTGCGATATATAAGGGGACTACCATCATATCTCTAGCATGTAGTGAGAGTTAGTAAATAGCATTCCCAGTGTGTATCTGGAAAAACAAAAAGGTTGTTCCTTTAAACCATCTTTTTTGGTGATAAAGCAAAGAATCAAAGGTATTTCATTACTAAAGAATCCGAGAATGTCCTAACTCTAAGAGAAGAGCACTTCTAATGTCATCTCAAAATCCATCCAATCCAGAAGCAGAGCTGATGGTGCTACCAAGAGACAGAGTCTCCTTGTGGTGACACCACCTTCAAAAGTTTTGCAAGGTACCCCCAAACATCACCAGTTTTCTTTACAACCTTGCTTGTCTCTAGTATTTAAAGACACATCTGATACTTATTGATTCTATTTATATTTTGAGGGTGATCCCTTCTTAGGGATATCATCTCATATGCAAAGTTAAAAGTATTGATCATGTTTCTCTCCTAAACTTAAACTATTATAATTTATGTTTAAGGCAGCCAAATTGAACAGCTTTGGGGCCATAAAGGTGAGTGGTTAAATCTTGGTTCACTGTTCTGTAGGTGGTATATGGCCACTCCAGGTATCAGTTTTCTTACTTATAAAATAGGGTTTGCAGTGCTTTCTTCACAGATAAAGGATTAAATTTGATATGCTAACATAGTGTCTACCATATAGTGTACATTAAATGTGAGCCCTCTTTCCTATCTCCACTGGGTGTGGCCAACTTCTAGTTTTCTAGGATTTACTAGAAAATTTCATACCTTCTAGGAATATATGGCTTCTGATCATATTCCCTTACCATCTTCATTTTACTAAACTAAAGGCTCTTAATTTTTTTGTAATACCCACATTCTTATTTCCTATCTCAGCTACTTTTCTGTTATTTTTTTAGAATTCAGTTTATTTTAGCAGGCATTAATTGAGGTAAGGGGAATTACAGTAGGTCCTGTGGTTACAAATGTAAACAGGATCCCTGTTCTCAGGTACCTTACAGTCTAATGTCAAGAGTAGTAAACAGACAAAAAATTGCAATTTGACCTGATAAATTCTGTGATATTGGTAAGCCTGTGACAACACAAGGGAAATATCTAAATCAGATTAGGGAGGATGGGAGATTAAAGGTAAAGGAGCTTGCCGTACTTGTAGGCTTTTCTCTAGAGTTGGCAAACATCTTTACCTGTGTTCAAGGTTTAGATGGACCAAGACAGCCTTCACATTCCTTTCAGCTTAATAAAACTTTAGACAGGTTTCTTCCTGACTTATAGGCCCTTGACCTCCCCTTATTTAGAACATTTACTCTAAAAAACATGCAAATTCTTTTTTCACCCCTTTGACACGTAAATCTTCTTCTAGTAATCTTGCCAGATTTACAACCCAGGAATGTCTTTCTCACGGACATGGGAGTCATTTTTCGAAATGTAATCATCAAGAAAGATAGCACCAAATTCTCTGTGGGAGGGCAAGAGTCTAACTTCAATAAGTGCTGATTAGCAAACACAGATGGCCTAATCACATTAACCAGTCTCCTCCTAATGTCCTCCAGTACCAGTCCACTAGCTCACTCCAGAATTGATAAACGGTCCCACCTTTTGTTTCAGCAGAGTTTAGTCCAATCTCTCTCTCCAACTGCAATCGTTTTCAATAAACTTTCCCTTGCCTGTTTAAGTCTGTCCTTGGACAGGATGCATCCAGGTTTTGTACAAGGGGAAAAAACTGATTTTTGCCCAATAATCTACTCACTGATGCCTGGCACTTGGTCAACTTTTGTAATTGCTGATTAAAATAAGTCCATCATGTCAATGTCTAGGGGGAAATGTTTTCAATGGCTCTAAACACTTTGAGCAGTGATAAATGAAATCTCTGAGTTCACCATCTTCTAACTGGAACTAGAATTATTTTTCCAAAAATAAATTTCTTTACACTTATGCACAAAATGAGCCTCTGCCTCCAAGAGACTGTGAGTAGGCTCAAGTATCCACTCGTCCTAATAGCTTTATACTCGTTCTTTTGGTATTTCAATTATCTCAAGTGTTCAGAATCATGAATAAAGTTGGGAGCAATTCGTGATGATGTTAGTCAACTATAAATTACTCAACAAGGGCTCCCCTTATTATACTCTCCATGAAGCTCCCTAGAGGATCAGCTCAGGTACTGGCCTCATGCACAGTCTACATTGAGAGGATTTCCAATAATTGATGGTTTTAGCCAAAATTTTGAATTCTAAAAATGGATGGAAATTTGGAAATTCTAAATCAATCATAGCAAATTACAAATTATCATCAAGAAAGACTGCATAATAAAAATTTCTAAAGGTTACTGTAGAAATTAAGCTTAAATTCAAATTTAATTCTAAGGTAAATAAAAATATGTACTCCATTTTCTTTTTTTCATTATAAAATTTATAAAACCAGAATTTTCCTTCTGATGTGCGCATCAGGTGTACTTGCTTTTTCTTTCCAAAAAAAAAGCTTCACTAACTTAAGGACATATACAACATATGGCACCTTAGAATTAAGGAAATATGGGAGAATGATTTTGATTACCTCCTCATGCTACATGAAAACTCATTCCTTCAAACTTTCTTGAACAATTTTTTAAAAGATGCCAGTTATCTAACTCATACAAACAACCATATACATATGTACATCTTTCTTGTTGGGGAACAGACTTATATTAGTGTAAATAAGTGGTCATTAAAGTTAATGTGTTCTTTTTATATAGTTATAATTTAAGATATAGTAGAAATTGGTTTGAACATGATATATACCTTTTTAAAATATATTAGAGACTTATAGAACCACCTCACAGTGACTGTATTTGTCCATTATGAGGTTTAGAATATACTTTACTACTTAAATGAGTTGAGTATGATATTTTATCATTATACCTTTGCTTTTATCATATATTGTGGATGTAGAGTCTTTGGTCAGAAACACCCTCTATATTATAAAAACATCATTATAGAAAAATGCAGTATTCTTTTAATATATAATTTAACATGAAACTAGGACAGATTTTCAGCAGAAGAAGGGAGCTGCATATATTTGGCTTTTACTGGCAGGCCTGTTTCTGCCCAATAATTACCCAGTCTTTACATACATGTTACAGTTCAGTGCTTTTAAGGAAATCCAGCTTTCTTTGCTCTCTGATCTTTTCTTCTCACAAAATACTTAGCAAACACATAGCTATTAGCTCCATAGGAAGTGGTTGTATATATCAGGTATTTTTCACAAGCCCACTTAACCAAGGTACCAAGTAATTTGACTAGAATCCAAACCAAATCAGTTGAAGAGCTAAGTGTGCAAAAAATCCTGTAACACACTAGATTCCAATGAGCCACAGTTTTATTAACACTGCATCATTTAGCAAACTCATATGGGGTCTTTGGGTCTTTATGTTGAGTTTCTTTAATTGGTAAATGCTTAACAGCACACTTTATTGATTGATTGATTGATTTATTAAAGAATCATCATTTTTTTAAATTTATTTATTTTGGGCTGTGTTGGGTCTTCATTGCTGTACGTGGACTTTCTCTAGTTGCGGGGTGTGGGGGCTACTGTTCGCTGTGGCACGCGGGCTTCTCATTGCGGTGCCTTCTCTTGTTGCAGAGCACAGGCTCTAGGCACGTGGGCTTCAGTAGTTGTGGCACATGGGCTCAGTAGTTGTGGTGCATGGGCTTAGTTGCTCCACGGCATGTGGGATCCTCCCGGACCAGGGATCGAACCTGTGTCCCCCACATTGACGGGTGGATTCTTTTTTTTTTTTTTTTTTTTTTGCTGTACGCGGGCCTCTCACTGCTGTGTCCTCTCCCGTTGTGGAGCACAGGCTCCGGATGCGCAGGCTCAGCAGCCATGGCTCACGGGCCCAGCCGCTCCCCGGCATGTGGGATCTTCCCGGACCGGGGCACGAACCCGTGTCCCCTGCATCGGCAGGCGGACTCTCAACCACTGTGCCACAAGGGAAGCCCCGACAGGTGGATTCTTAACCACTGTGCCACCAGGGAAGTCCCTAAGAGCCCACTTTAAATGCAGTTACACAATGACATCATGATAAGAAATGCTATAGGAATATAGGCATAGAAAAAAAAATTATCATCACTCACATATGCCCTGAGCATTTTCTGCTGAAGAGAGAATCTGAACTCCATAATGAGGGTACTAATACATTACATGCTTCTGATAGTAAGTTCTTATCACTTGAGAAATATCATTAAACATTATATCTCTGCAGCTTAATCCTTCTTAACCTGAAATATACCTTTAGAAATAATATTTTAAGAGTTAGAGAAAATTCAGCTAATGCATAGCTATTTATCTAAATATTTACGTGAGATAATTATGGAGGCATTCTATTAATAATTTTGTGAAGACATTGTAATAACAATTTAGTCTTAGAATTTTAGAAAAAAATAAACCAATAAAAAGGTACTTCTTCTGGTTCAAACTGTACAAATGAAAATTCTGAACCTAAGTAAATTGGGCAAAGTATGTTGCTGTTTCATAAGTTAATGAAAGTAAATTTATTTATTAAATTTTTATTTATTTAGTTTCATGGGTTTATAACACATAAGGTTCATGTGTATAATATTATATTTTGACATTTATATAAACTACAGTGTGCTCACCACCAAAAGGTTAGTTGTCAACTGTCATCATATTGTTGACCCCCTTTACCCATCTTGCCCTCCCTCCACCCCCTTCTCCTCTGCTAACCACTACTCTGTTCTTTGTATCTATTTGTTTCAGTTTGGTTTCTTCATTCATTCTGTTTTGCTTGTTTTTATATGCCACATATGAGTTAAATCATATGGTATTGGTCTTTCTCCATCTGGTTTATTTCACTTAACCTAATACCCACAAGGTCCATCCATGTTGTCCCAAATGCCAAGATTTCATCTTTTTATGGCTATTATTCCATTGTAAGTGTGTGTGTATCTTCTTTATCCATTCATCCATCAGTGAACACTTAGGTTGTCTCCACATCTTGTCTATTCTAAATAATGCTGTGATGAACACAGGGGTGCATATATCTTTTCAGATTAGTGTTTTTGTATTCCTTGGATAAACACCCACAAGTGGAATAGCTACATCATATGATAGTTCTAGTCTTAATTTTTTGAGGAATCTCCATGTGATTTACCATAGTGGCTGCACTAATTTACATTCCCACCAAAAGTGCACAAGGGTTCCCTTTTCTTCACTTCCTCTCCAGCACTTATTTCTTGTCTTTTTGATAATAGCCATTCTAATGGGTGTGAAGTGATATCTCCCTGTGGTTTTGATTTACATTTCCCTGATAATTAGTGATGTTGAACATTTTTCACATGCTTGTTGGCCATCTATATACCTTCTTTGGAAAAATATCTATTCAGTTTCTCTGCTCGTTTTTTAATTGGATTGTTAGCTTTTTTGTTGTTGACTTGCTTGAATTCTTTATCTATTTTGGATATTAGATACATGATTTGTAAATATCTTCTCCCATTTGGTAGGTTTTCATTTTGTTGATGTTTCCTTTGTTGTACAGAAGCTTTTTAGTTTGATAATAGTCCCATTTGTTTAGTTACGCTTTTGTCTCCTTGCCTGAGGAGGCATATGCAGAAAGATATTGCTAAAACCAAAGTCAAAGCGAATACTGCCTATGTTTTCTTCTAGGAGTTTTATTGTTTCAGATCTTACATTGGAGTCTCTAATCCATTTTGAGTTGATATCTATGCATGGTATAAGATAGTGGTCTAGTCTCATTCTTTTGTGTGTGGCTATCCAGAAAAACTAAATTTAGATGCTCTCCATCCTTCCATCAAATTTTCAACCCATTCAGATTAATCTGCAAAACTTCATCAAGAGGTTTGAAGGTAGAGAACTTTTTACTGTCTAGCTGATTTTTAAGAGTGATTAGGGCAGAGTTATAAATCAAATTACTGCAAAAAACGTTCTGGCTAGTCCATGTCAGTCACTTTCCTAAATTTCAAGGTTATTGACTGCTCAACTTATCTTATGACTTTACATTTGAAAGCCTCAAATTAGCAACAAGTTTTCATAGGATTCAAAGCAGTAGGGGTTTTACAGAATGATTCTGTTAAATTAATCTTTTCCTCATTTGAAACGTAGATGATTAAGATACATATTAATTTATTCAGAAAAGTCATACATTTTTTCAATGGAAAAAGTCTTCCCTTCTGTGCTCCCTAGGGCTATTTGTGTGCAAAATTTAACAAATATTGGTTCAACTCTTTTATTTTTCTGATTCAAAACTTCAGCATGAGTGATCATTAGTTGGATGGCTAACGAGACAGTAATCTCCTCAAACATCTTTTAACCCACTTGTACATTCTACATGAAGCAGCAGCTCAGTAACTGTTGAATGAACGAGTGGACAGATCCCACTTACCCAGAAGATTGAATTCTTCTTTAAGAATCTGAGGTTTAATTTTGTGGTCAAATGTTTAGAAATGGAAATAGAACTCAAAGTTCCACTTGACTTATAACGTGACTTCTGTCCTCAGCAGATGGTTAAAAAGGTTAGTTCTACCAGTGGCTTCAGAAAACATACAAAAGGTGTTAGCAGAACCATGATATTTACGGTATATATTTGATTGTTTCAAGAACTGAGTGAACAGGTATTACTTGTAAGGGCAATCAGGTGCCAGTTTCAATGATCAGGCCTGAACTGCAGGGGTTTCACACTCAGCCCTGCTCCTTGTTAACTCTGGCTTAACTCATTATGCTTCCTGATGCTGCCACACAGCTCCTTATTTTGAGGTAACAGGTGATCTGACTATGCTTTTTTGTTTGTTTGTTTTTCTAACGTTACACAGAAAGCTAGAGTCAAAAATGTGTGTGTAGTCTGAGAATGATACTTTGGATATATTGCTATTTATGATAAGCCCAGATTTACATGTTTACCTCGAACTGGAAAAAAATTGCTAACTAGAATTTCCCCCGTAAAAGTAATTACTGACAATGTCTTCCTCCTTAACCACATGGACCTATATCAAGGCTGCTTATCTGTGCAAGATACCAAAGTTGTTACCACAGGACTATGCTATCAGAAGCCGATTTTCTGCCAGTGGGCTGGGCCAGCTTTTGCAAACTACAGGAAACCTGGGTTCCTAAAATAACCTAAGGGACACTCCTGATCTAAACTCAAACAGAATGGGGTTAATAACATAAATCCTTGCAGGAAGTTTGGACACTGAAAAGATCTGTCACTGAGGATGGCGATTCAGCTTAACAAATGAGGCAATGAGACTGATGGAATACGCCCTTTCCAAAGAAGTTACAATGATTTCCGTTGATACTATCAGTATTTCCACAGTCCTCTGTTTCCAGGAGGTTATATATAGTATCACAGAAGAACCCTGAGAACAGATAATCAAGCCTTTATAAAGAATCAGAGAAATATATTAAATGTCTCTTAACAAGGAGAATTGAACTTTTTTACTAACAATAACCATTATTATCATTATAGAATTATTATATTGTTCTTAATATTTTATTATTAAATAAATATTATCTGCAGGGAAGGCAGATTGGCATCACATAAGTGTTACGTCACTGAAAACTAATCAATACACACACAAAATAATGTGCTAAGGCTACACTAGGGAGTCTCACTTCTGATCTCAAGGTTATGCCAGTTTATCCCAATTTCTCGACAAAACTCTTTATCAAACTTATTGTATCTTATCCCGCACTATATCGGAACTGTTTCAAAAGGGATCTTGTTAGTCATTTTCCTTAAAAAAAAAAGAGAGAAATCCAAGTCATGCCTTTTCTATGAAATCTTTGGAGGGTGCTATGACAATGTTATTTGTAGCTCAGCCCACAATTCATATTCTTCAGCTTTTACCCAAAGTCACCTGGTTCTGCTTGCTAGGTATCATCTTCTAAGACTCCAAGAGATATTGCCAAAGCTTTCTCCAGAGACTAGGATTGGAAAAATGACGGCATTATTAAATGCTGAACTTGACAAAAATCTTTTCTATTTTGAGCACCCTAACATAGTTATCTTCATTTTGTATAATCCTTTTGGTTTTAAACAAGGATGTACATTTTTACATGGTTGCAATTACAGCAAACACAGGGTTTTGTGTTATTCCTTCACCATTTCCAATAACGAAAGCATTTTTCATATATTACAATTGGGGGATTATTTTAATGTTAAAGAATACATGATATTTAATGGATACAATCGATATTTAATTTAATCAGATTCCTATTACTAGCTATTTGTCTTCATTTTTTCCTGATTACAGATAGATTCACAAATAATATTATTATGAATATTTTTTTTCCTCTACAGAATTGTTTCTTTGAATGAGACCGGGGTTATGGTTTGTTTGGCTTGTATTGACAGTATTTATAAAAGTGTAAATCTGAATGTGTTTAGGTGAGGCAAGTACAGTAACCTGTATTCCCATTGCCTTCCCCCAGGCCAACATTGCACATTTAGATTACTTGCTTGACCCTGAAAGCATGTGAATTTTTGACTCCTGGATTACTGGGTCAAAGGTGTAAGTATCTTTATGACTTTCAATAACAATGATCATTTAACTCTTCTAAACCAGTTATACATGTATTTCAATGTCACCAACTTTCATTTATTTGAGTACTTTCCAAACGTTAGGTGCTGTATAGGCATTGGGGACACAATGAGCAAGTAAGACAATGAACAGGGAGTTACAATGCAGTCTGAATTAATAGAACTTAGAAGAGGGTACTAAGGGAACCCGCAAGAGAAGCAGAAACAAGTCTTCTCCAAATCGGGTCATTACATGGGGAAGTGGTAGCAAGTAGAAGAACGGAGGAAGGAGAGAAGTCCAGGCAAAGAGAGCACCACATGCAATGGCCTGGAAAACATAAAGCAAGCATATTTTAAGTATTATGAGAATGGAGAGGGTGAGGTTAGTGTTGAAAGACATGAATATATATGAAAAAGCATATATATATGATTTTATAATGTAGTCATCATTAGGTATCATTTAATAATTTTTTGTCAAATTTACTAACTATATAAGCATGTTATACATGTAAAGTAGATTTAGTATGCATCGCATCTAAGAAAATCCAATTCCTGACATAATCAGCAGAATGAAAAGTGACACAGAGATTAGAAAACTCCCCAGCACTTGAGAGAAGAGAGGTTTGTGCAGTTTGATGGCAGCACAGGCCCATGTGTAGGAGAAGGAGAGGTGATGGAGCAGCAGGGATAGGTTAGAACAGTTGGAGTGCCTGGAGGGCCAGGCCAAGGAGTTCACTTTGCATTAACTCAGTGGTCAATGAAATTACATAGCCATTTTAGAGGAAACAAAATTATAATTAAAACTGTAGAGGAAACACTCATTCCTTTCACTAAAGCAAAATGCAGAACATCCTGGTGTCAGCACTGGAAAACAATCTCCAGGTAATTGAAGCAGGAAAACCACATCCATTTAGGGGTTCTCTCATTTTCATTATGACTGCTACCACCATAGCAGCCTCTAGGCTTCCATTCTAACACTTTTGTCCAGGTATGGAGCAATCAAAAACATCTTGCTTTGTTTCACTTTAGTACAAATGATATAGAAAAGACATCAAAAGAATTTATTAAGTGATGAGAGAGAATAACTGGGAAACAAAGCGTGTGTATGAAATATATAAACAGTCTAGTTTACAAAGAACTACTTTATTCTTTATAGAACATTGTTAGCCCATAGTCCATGTTATTCTACATTGGACACCAAGTATCTGTTAACCCTATGAAATAGTATGTAAGACATTATGTGCACTTATATAGTCTTTGTATACAGGATGTGATGGAAGAGGACCTCTACCAATAGATAGAAAAGAAGCTCTTGTAATTGTGTGTTATGCAAGCCAAAAGCGGATGGGGTAATTTGCCAGAAATAATACTATAAGGGATATAAGTAATTTGGTCCAAGTACTCCACTCTCTGGGTTGCATTATTCAAGAGTAAATTTTAGAATGTCTGGAAGCAGAGGTCTTACCCAGTGTTCGAGACATATGAGGTCTCTGAGAATTTCTCTGAAATCACACTGAACATCTTGTGTACATGTATGTGTGTGTGTATATCTCCTGGGAAGTCTTTAAAAGGCTCATAAGCTCTTTTATGGCACTTCTTCAATTCACTTCTGTGCTGGACCTCCCCATTTATGAAAGCAGAAGTTTCAGCCTCTGAGACTTTCGGCACAAGTCAGCAGGTGGTGACAGCTTTCTCTTCCAACACTGCATCTTTTAAGCATTCTTAAGAAAGCAAGCAGCCATCAGTTATGAACATCATTCAGGTGACGTTCTGTATTTATGAACTGTATTTGAGATTAAAAGATGGGAAAGAGATGGGAAGTGAGTAGACATGAGACTATTATAGGGCTCAGGAGAAAAGTGGCAGAATCTAATTACGATGGGATGAGTGGGAATACAGAAATGAGGATGGGCAGAGGATGCACATCTTGGTATTTGGTATATACCGCAGGGATTTTTTCACCAAGTTGTCATTCTGTGTTTGGAAAACAAAATTGGGGGGAAAATGAAATCAAAGAGTAAGTCAGTGCTTGGCATATAATAGGAATGTAATAAATTTTGGAAAGACTCACACTACCATGGTGAAACTTTTAGTACTAAACCTATATTTAGTATTAAACATATATTCATTTGCAGAACAGACAGAAGTTGGACTTTTATATTACTAATGCTTACAATACTTCAACTTCTGGTCATCTTATACAAGTTCATTAGACCACTGATCATTGTTGCAATGGAGTTCTGAAAGTTTAATTTTGAGATGTGAATGAGAAATGAGGTCATGGTATAGATGAAGACAGGCAATGAAACTATAAAATTGGTAAGCTTGGTCTATGAGAACCTATATGAGCAAAGAATCTGAAAAAGAATAGATATATGAATATGTATAACTGAATCACTTTGCTGTACACCTAAAACTAACACACTGTAAATCAACTATACTTCAATAAAATTAATTTTTAAAAAATTAATTAGTTAAAATTAAAAAACATTAAGCTTGGTGAACTGTAGTTGACCTCATTCAGGAAAGTAGAAGTAGGCACTGGTTCTGGAGGATACAGGAGTGGTTTGAATAGAGAGAGGGCCAACTTTACTTCCTAACAGTAAGTTAAAATTAGGGGAATACAGAGATTAGAGAATAATAATCAGAAAGTGGCATAAATGTAAGAAGCAGGCTGGCTCTTCTTATACTAGAGAAAGAGAAAGCTAAATTTGTGGTGGAGATGGTAGGGGAATCATTTGAAACAATCCAGATTTCAATTGAAGTGAAGAGGTCAGAAAATATTAAGGATAAATAAAGCTTAGTTTATTCATTAGGAACATGGAAATTAGGAACATGGAAGTTAGAGTTAGTAAAAACCAGTCTCAAAATGATAATTCTCTAATTTGATAATTCTGAACTAATCAGAAAAAAATATGAACTATAGTGCACATTAAGTCAATGTTGAGGAAAACGATGTATTTATTGGAGTACAATTCAGTTGTTATTTTACAATGCTTTAACAAAAGTACACACTAAATACATAGAATTTATATATACTATAGTATAAGTATACTTTTTAGCATAGAAAATTACAAAATTATCTAATCACTTAAAAGAAAATAGCATTATCCTTCTCACAAAGTTCTGAAATTAAAGAAAAAAATTATGAAGATATAAACTATTCACTGAAGTTTCTGAAATAATCAGAAAGCTTGAATCAAAGAGAGATTGCATTTAAGGAGGACGTGCTATTATTTAGTTCAATGGTTAAAGAAACAGAAAAATTAAATGGGAACACTTTTCTGTTAAACTTTCCCCTCGGGCAGCTGGTATAAATAAGGGAGCTAGTATGGACCCTCCATTTCCCTTGAACAGGTGTTAACTTCTTCCTGTGTAGAGGGTTTCACTTCATGGTTAAGAGCATGGCCTCTGGGCTCAAATCTTTTGTGCCTGAATCCTGGACATGTCACTTGTTAAGTGTGCAACTTTTGGCAAGTTTCTTACTTTCTCTAAGCCTCAGTATTTAACTGTGTAATGTGGATAATATTTGTGAGGGTTAAATGCCACTGACAAACGGTAACTGGTATACATTTAAGCGCTCAATAAATTTGTCTATCAGGAGGAGTTTGGACATAGAGGGAGATGGTAGATAGATTCAGAAGGGAAATGTGAGAATTCGTTTAGAGTGAACAGTTTCGAGGAAGATGACAACTGAAAGGGGGGTCCTCCTTCCCATTCAGCTGCTAGAAAAAGAGGTGTGTTTAACAGAACAGAGAAAACAGGCTGAAAACTGGTGGCCCTGTGGGCATTGGAGGAGGGGAAGCATGTTAGAAGTGTTTCACACACAGACCGAAGAAGCTAAATACTACACATCCAACAGAGCTGCGGATATCTATTTAAGTATGTCTGTGGGTCTATCTGTACAATGTTTCTCTTGAAAAGTCAGCAAGCGCTGTGAAGATAGAGCTCCAATCCTCTCTGACACTTGTTTAGGGGAGGGGAGGCAGCAGAGAAATCTCAGAGTGGAAGACAACCTACAAATACCTGCAGGGACATACATGACTACTTTCCACTTTCCTCCTGGTATCAGAAGGCAAACATGCTAGCACCTCTGTCTTGGACTTCCCAGCCTCCAGAACTGTGAGCAAGAATTGCTGTTGTTATAATCTACCCAGTTGGTGGTATTTTGTTATAGCAACATGATTGGAGTAAGATAGCATCTTTCTACCTTAGAGGAATAATTCCTAGACTAATTACCTAGTAAAATTTGTGCATTACCTCAACATACACCAAGTGATGCTGGATGAGGTAAAATCCAGAAACAAGGTTGCTGAAGAGTTCTGTCATGATCTACTCTCACATACTATCACATACCTCAGAGATACTACATATTTACTTGTGTTAGGAGCTTCACATGGCAGTGGTTTTCTTCATGGCAGTGTGAACACCAGCATCACTGCTACTTGCTACTCCTAAAGGAGCTTGAATGCCTCACTCCTCTTCCTTGA